>NC_079208.1:24252945-24464155 GCF_026745355.1 Beta vulgaris subsp. vulgaris
CTTAATACTTTGTCAAGTATCATTCCATTCCAATTACACTAATTATACCCATACAATTCCGATTCCAGATACACCAGAATATTATAGAACTTCCAATTCTCCAACTACACCAATTGAGCCAACCACTAAACACAACCACTGAACATAAAATGCACAGGATCCAAAAACTGATCATATGATCCAAATTAAAATTGGGAGAAGATGAAGGAAAATGAAAAAGGAAGATGAAGAGGAAGGATGAAAAATAGACAGAACAAAGAGAAAGAAAATGACCACTTGGGTCTTGAAAGAATGAGCCATAATGGGTCTCATCAAAACAAACCTCTATGGGTTTAAGAAAATGATCACAATGGATCACAATAAAGGCCTCTATGGGCACAAAACAAGCCTCTATGGGCACTAAACAAGCCTCTATGGGCAACAAGCCACTATGGGCAAAATGACCAACTATGGGTAAGAAGCCTCTATGGGCGAAACAAAGAAAATAACCACTATGGGTTGGAGGTTAAAGTCATAAGACTATGAATTTTGGAGGTTAAAGTCATAAGACTATAGAGGTTAAAGTCATAAGACTATAAAAAAAATCACGAAGGATATCAACAATGACCACATTGGGTCCAAAAGAGCCGCTAATGGGCACAAAAACAAAGAAACTGGTCACACAAAAATATCACCAAAATGACCTCTATGGGTCTCAACCAAAAAAACATGAATTCTATGAACCAATAAGTGGACAATAAAGGATCATAGAAAATCAGAAATGTGTTTAGAATGTGATTGGAAATATTATCAAACAAATCAGAATTTTAGGAACCTAACAAGGATCATCGATCATCATGACAACATCACAACTCCAAAGAACACACCAAACCCAACATCATCTAATCAAAACAAACCAAACCATCAAAATCATGAAGACCCATTTGACAAAGTTACCCCAGTTGCAGAACAAAACAACTTATTCATCAAAGAAGTAGAATACGCAATGAAATTTCTTCAACAAATTGCAGATTATATGTTATCACCAGAATAATTGTGGTTGAATTCCCAAAAGAAGATGGACAAAACTTGACCTGAGTAGAAACTGACAATGAAAGTCACCATTCATGAATCCTGAAAATTGCTAACAATTGAACTCGTACTTGAAAAACTGCTAACCACAGAAGAACCCACACGAATGACAAGAACCCACAAAATTCAAAACAACGAACTCAAGAATGGTACTCCAAACTTGTAAAACTCTAAAGAATCGTGAAAACGCAGAGTTTTGATTCAAGAATCGATCACTAATCCAGATTTGTATTTCAACAACCAATTAAACCTTCAACCTCTAATACCCAGAAATTGCAAACTCATAAAATTGCTCTAAGTATTCAAGAAACGCAGATGAAACATACTGGAAAACACTAATCCAATCCCCACACCAATTCGCTTGAAATTTGAGAAACCCTAGATTTTGGGGGAAATTTTCAAGTAGTTGAATTTCAATTGAATATTAATCGATTGAAGATTAATGGATTAAGAATTGAATAAACTGATTATATTCAACAAACTCGACAGATTTGAAGCAAGAAAATTTGAAGAAATTCGCAGCGGAAAATGAGAAGAATGAACGCGAAAAGAAGCAGAATTATGGGAGCAGAAGAAACTTAATCTCCAGAAATTGTTGATCGAGAAAAAACGCGGAATTAGTGAGCTAGGATTCGAATCCCGCTCTGATACCATGTTAACTTTTGTGGTTGAACTCCATTAATGAAGTTTAGACAAAGAAATGGAAGAAACAGTAGAGAGAGGAGAAGAGGTGAGAGAAGGATAATAGGGGAGAAAATCTAAAGACTACATTGTATTATCTTGATGAAAGTAAGTAAGTATTACAAGTACCTCCTATTTATACTAATTATCATATTAGTATAATCTAACAAACTAATAACAAACTAAGCTTGAATTAAGGGAGCAACTAACAACTAACAACCTAATATCTATACTTCAACACATGCATTCATAATACTTAACCCTATGAATTAACAACAACAACCAAACCTAACAACTATAATAAAAAGAGAAAGAAACTGATTTGGCTCCTTTAAATCAAATTGTATGGGAAAAGTATAAATATCAATTTACTCCAACTCATAACTAAAGTAAAGAAAATTGAAGAGAACATAGTAATTACAGAGAAAGCCACGCACCTAAAACGACAACACCACAAGTAGTGGCGACAACCACCACCACCAATAGCGAGGCACTGGTAGCAGGAGGCCACGATGGCGCCAACACTGCCACCACAATAGTAGCAACGAACAAAAAAAAGAGAGGGAGGAACCACAATGCACCACAACGAGGTGTAGGGGAACAACTACAACACCACCTACACACGGCCACCACCGACAACAAAAGCTCTGCGAGACCGGATGGTGGCGCGGCAACCATCCTCAGGTCTGCGGAAGCAGTTCAAAATGAAATAAGGGATACATAAACCATGAGGAGAACAAAAGATGGAGCAACAACAAAAACAGGGTTGCGGTGGGTCGATTCGCATCCGACGACTCTCGTACGACGGAGAGACCACCGAAGCTGAGCGAGAAAGACAGGGGAATTCATGAGAAAAAAGGGGGTTGGAGTTTTGGGAGGAATCACGAGGAGAGAGAAAATAATTGAGGTGGGTTTTGGTTTAAAAATGCCGACAAGAACAGAAATTAGGAGGCTTTTTATTAGTCCTTAACCGATAACATAAAGGAAGGAAGGAAACTCGGCTTTGGTTTCCTAATTGGGTAAATATAAATCATCAAATTGCTCATTTAACGCGATATATAATAATAACTTCATAAAATTAATATAAGAACATATTACAAGAACGACAAATAAAATTCAAACTCCATAACTCAAATAAAGTAAGAATTCGGAACATAATTAATTTAATAAATATAAAGAGTTATGTCTCCTTATTTAAAGTTTCGCACCCCCTGCGCATCCCACCCCCTCTGCGTCCCACCGTCGGCCTCCCCTCACCCCTTCCCCGGCCGATTTCCCAGCCCCTACCCCTCACCACCGATTTCCCAGCCCTGATTTCCTAGCCCCGCCGATTTCCAAGCCCTTATTTCATAACCCTTCTAACACCAAACCCCACCCCTCCCCCTCGAACGCCAAATCCCCACCCCTCCCCCTCGAATGCTAAACCCCTACCCCTCCCCTTGGAACGCCGGCGACCATAACAAGTTGATTTTTGTTCGAATTCGAAGTGACGGTGGTGCAATTGGGAAATCGACGGGGAGGGGTGGGGGGAGCGATTTGGAAATCAACGAGGAGGGGTGGGGGAGCGGCGGTGGAGAGGAGGGGAAGGGGTGGGGGCCTAGGCTGGGGTGTAGGGGAAGGGGAGGGGTTGGGGTGGGGGCTGGCAGGGTGCTAGGGTAAGTATTTTGGTTTAAGATTAGGGTTAAAATTAGAGTTAGATTAAAGTTAGGGTTAGACTAGAATTAGGTTTATGGTTAATAATGGCAAAATGGTAAATAAAGCTAACCGTGAGCTAACACTGAGTTAACGGAATTTAGAAAAGGGGTATCTGTTGCACATTTTCAAAAACTCAAGGGTATACGGTGCATTTCTGAAATATTGAGGGTATATGATGAATTTCTTAATTTGTCGGGGCTAGTTAGTGAAAAAGACAGAATCTCAAACTCGTAAGATATCAGACATCAAACCTCAATTCTACCATCAACTTCTATATATCCACTTCAACTCAATATCAAAATCGAGCAGCAACGAAAATAAGATTTAAGAGCATAATTAATTTAATAAATATAATCAATATTAAATAAACGCACTTAAAAATAGGGCTACTACATTATTTATGTTACTATTAGTACTATAAATGTCCTAAAATGTGGTTAAATGTGGAAAACAATGTATATTAACTTGAAAGGTCAAAATAGGCCCGAAAAGATGTTCATTTACCCAAAATGACATTTATCTACCCAAAATGAATTGAGATCATATGAGTGGACTTTACTTGAATGTAATGGATAAATATGTGGTTATTATAGGTATAAATTTTCGAACATGATACTAAATGGATGAATTAAGGAGAATGAACATTAAAATTTAATATCGGCCCTAAATGACCTTCATTTAACCAAAATGGGTTTCAAAGCATGAAAAATTGTTTTCTTGACTCTAATTATTATACACGTTGCTATTACTACTCTATATGTCCTAACATGTGGTTATATGTGGAAAACTATGTACATTGAACTTGAAAGGTCAAAATAGGCTCGAAAAGACATTCATTTACCCAAAAGGATATTTATCTACCCTAAATGGATTCAGAGCGTATGAGAGGACTTTACTTGACTCAAATGGTTCACTATGTTGTTATTATAGGTATACATGTTCTAACTTGAGACTAAATTCGGGAATTAAGAAGAATGAACACGAAAATCTAATATTGGCCCTAAATGACCTTTTTTTTTTTGCTAAGTAAGTAGAAGTAGTATTAATCACCAAAACAACATTACAACCAAACAGCTTAACCAGGGGGACCAAACCAACTAGGTTGGACTCCTCCACCAAGGCAAGCTACACACTTTCAGCTATAAGCTATACACTATACACTATACACTTTGTGCTTTACACCTTCCCACCATGCTATATATTTGCTAGAAATCTTCCTAGGCAATACACTAGACACTCGCATAACTATACATTCTCTAATTATTCTGTATAACTTCTATGGTCTCCACACCACCATGTTCCAAAGCACCTCATTTATTGCCCTCCAAACATGGTAGACACAAGCTGTGATTGTTGCAGTATGAATCTGCTTTTGAACTTTAGACTTCCCCCTTCTGCTATTCAACATCATCATAACTCTTTCCAAATGGTCTTGACTGCTTTTAAATTCCATCCATTCAAACACATACTTCAGCGTTCTCTTTACTTATGTACACTGATAAAATAAGTGATGATGGCTCTCTGTGTTAGCACAACACAGTTTGCATTGAGTATCACTTGTGATGCCCATTTGACTTAATCTATCTGCTGTTTTTAGTCTGCCTTGAATAGCTAACGAGCTAATCACTCTATGCTTAGGCACTGCCAGCCTATTCCATATCATTTTATCCCAATAAACCATCTCCCTTTCCCTAATGATTTTATTATACACCTCTTTTACCTTGAAGTGTTTCATATTCTTCATTTCATCTTCAGTGTAATGAAGCTTCATCATTTCTTTCACTTTACAGATCTGTTTCCAGTACCAAGAGCAGTTCTTGGGTGGATTATAGCTCCACCAACTCTCATCCTTGACATACACAATATGCACCCACTTTATCCACAAGTTATCTTGCTTTGATGCAACTGCCCATACATATTTTGCAAGAGCAGCTATGTTCCATTCCTTTATTCTCCTGAATCCAAGACTACCTGCAGACTTAGGGCAACACACTTTCTCCCACTGGATACTTCCAGGAGTATTACTAAAATAAGATCCTGACCATAAGAAAGCTCTACAGATCTTTTCAATATCCCTCAACACAGTGTTTGGCAGCATGAAAACCTGGGCCCAGTAGATATAGATGCTCAACAACACTGAGTTAACCAACTGGACTCTCCCTGCATATGAGATATTTCTGCTACTCCAAACTTTAATCCTTGCACACATCTTGGCCAGAATAGTTTCACACTTAGCAACACCAACCCTTCTAGCACATATGGGAACCCCCAGGTATTTGAAAGGTAACCTACTATGGTTAAACCGTGAAACCTCTTTAATTCTCCGAATTACTGTTTCATCCACATTTGTAGTGTAAAAATCTGATTTATGCTCATTAACACACAAGCCTGAAGATTGTGAGAACAGCTTAAATGCCTGAAGAAGCTTGTATATGGATTGAAAATCCCAACCACAACACAAAACAATATCATCAGCAAATGCAAGATGAGTTAGCTTTAGAGCTTTGCATATTGGATGATATTGAAATACTCTAGATTCACTAAGCTTCATCATAATTCTGGATAAATACTCCATGCAAATGACAAACAAGAGAGGAGATATAGGGTCTCCTTGCCTGAGGCAACGCTTGGAGGCAAAAAAACCGTGAATGTTGCCATTTATCATCAAAGAAAACCTAGGAGTTCTAACACAGTTCATACCTAACTGCATAAACCTCCTAGGAAACCCCAATTCTGTCATCATTTCTTGAAGAAAATCCCAATCAATAGTGTCATAAGCCTTTTTCATGTCTAACTTCATTCGACAACTAGGCTTGACACTCTTCCTCCCATAGAACCTCACAAGGTCTTGACACATCATTACATTGTGTATGATGTACCTTTGCTGGACAAAAGCACCTTGGTTTTCTACTATAATATCAGGTGGCACAACTTTTAGTCTGTTACATAGTATCTTTGTAATGCATTTATACATTAAATTACAGGAGGCAATAGGTCGAAATTCTACAACACTACTAGGGCAACTAACTTTAGGAATCAAAGTTAAAATGGTTGTATTAACCTCTGTTAACAATTTGCCAGTTTGAAAATAATTGAGAATAGCTTGTGTTACCTCTTCTCCAACCATGTGCCAAGCATCCTTGAAGAAATGAGCCCCAAATCCATCAGAACCTGGGGTTTTGTTCCCCTCTATTGAGAACATTGCTTGCTTCACGTCTTCTCTTGTGTACTCAGCCTCCAGAATGGCAATATGATCATCTGTTATCATTAGACCTATCTCAATTACTTCCTTTTTCACAGGAATTCTATCCTCCATAGTGCTACCTAATAATGTTTGGTAGAATCTAAGGAAGCTTTCATTCACACCCTGCACATCATCTTTCCATACTCCTTTTTCATCATGGATAGCATATATAGTGTTCTGCATCCTTCTAGCTTTTATTGACTGATGAAATATTGCACTATTCTCATCTCCACCTTTACACCAAGCTATTTTAGCTTTTTGAGACAAGAAAGCCATGTACTGTCGATGGATTTTACTATACTCATGACCAGCAGCTCTTTCTTTATAAGCTAACTCAATATCACCAGGGTTTAAATGCAACTGAGCTTGCAAATTGTTGTATTCATTAAGGGCAGCCAACTCCTTACAATGAATTTCATCAAAGCCCTCCTTATTTAACCTTTTGAGAGCCTCTTTAACATTCTTCAATTTCTTCACCACCTGGTACATAGGAGTACCCATCATCTGAATATTCCAAGCTTCTGAAACAATATCATTAAACTTCTCAGAGAAACTCCACATATGAAAGTATTTAAAGGGTCCCCTCCCTAATTTCATCTGGGGATACACATTGATTTCAACAGGGCAATGATCCAATAAGCCCTCAGGTAAGAACTGAGCAGTTGAATTCTGAAACTGATTGGCCCACTCCTGATTGATCATTACCCTATCGAATTTACTATAAACTCTACTATCTCCCTACTGTCTGTTATTCCATGTGAATAAACACCCAATACTGGACATGTCATGCAAGCCACAGACATTCATACACACACATAGTTCTGCAATCTCCTGGTGCCTTACTACAGAACCAATTCTCTCACTGACATTCATCACATAGTTAAAGTCTCCAGAAAGTAACCAAGGACGTGTAATATCCTTGGCCAGATCTTCCAAATCCTTCCAAGCAATGCTTCTACCATGAGCATCATTCATAGCATACAAAAAGGTACAATAAAATGCACTTGTCCCCTGCCTAGCAAGCACTTTACAGTGCACCATTTGACTAGTCATTGCTATGATATCCAGGTTAAAGCTTCCAGGATTCCAAGCAACCACTATTCACCATCCCTTATGCAACGCTGAGTTAGATGTAAAACACCAACTATGGAATAGATTTAAGTAAAGGCTACCCATGTTACTTCCCTTTACTTTTGTTTCAAGGAGGCTAACTAGTCCCACTTTCCTAGAGCTCAAAAACTTCTTCATCTCTTTTTGCTTAGCAAGACTATTAGCACCCCTCACATTCCAACATACTATGCTAACCATCCTTCTTGGAAGGACTTCCACCTTTCGCTTCTTCAATCTGCCTCACATCCTGGTCATTCTCAATTCCAGTCACCAGACCATCTTCATCTACTAAAACACCAAATCCATTATGCAGGGGAATCTGGTGAATAGCATCCCCTTGAGTTTTAGTGACTCTTTTCCCATTTGTTACCACCTTCGCCCCCTGAGGAACCAACTGAGACACCTCCTTCTCTACTACAGGCAACTCAGGCCTATTGACAGCTTTACTATGCCCTTTTTCATGCCACACTTGCCTCTTCTTTACCTCAGGCTTCCTACACACCTCCTATGTATGCCCCATTCCATTACATGATGAGCATGTAATAGGTTTCCACTATTACTTCACTCTACCTCCATAATGCTATTCACCTCATTAATAACCTCAATCTTCTGAGGAAAATGCTGATCTAATTGCACCTCAATCAACATTCTCGCATATTGCAATTTCTCTCATTTAATTGTAGCTTGTTTGGCTTACCTATGGATTTTATAATTTTGAATATACATTATTCTCCCCAATATTTGAATCCAAGCTTCAATTGAATCCATATCGGCAATGTTCTAATCTCCTCTTTCTGTATATCCACATTTGGATCCCAGGCTTTCAGAATCACTGGTTTATGATTAAAGAAAGGATTGCTGCCAGTTAAAACCTTATCTCTCTTCTCAACAGAGCAAAATCTAACCACAAATATTCCAGGTTTCACCATTGCAACCTTATCTACTCCATGATCTCTCCAAATTCTCCTAATGTATCCTTCCATTACATAATCAGGTGGATTCGCACCAACAACATAAAGTGCTGAATTCCAGTAATCTATCTCAGATCGTATGTCTTCTATCTCAATTTTAATCAATTCGGACTTACTATCACTCATATTGTCCTCAAAAAAGGATCAGAATAGGATCATTACCTCCAAATTGAATCCTACTCCTCTGTTCTCCAGAAATGATCTCTTTCGCCTTAATGATCGTTTCTATCCTTTCTGAAAAATTCACCCTCAGTTCAGATTGATTCTGTAATTCTCGCAATGATGATCGCGGTGATAGAATCTCTTCTTGGATAATCTCAGCCTCATTGTCAATATCCAATGGTGTTATCCCCATTACTGCATCCAATGACTTCATTTTTCTATTTGGAGTATCTAAACTAGGTCCAGATTTCCTCATACCTCCAGCATTACCGCCATTCTTCCCCGCTCCTCTAGATGATCTTGCCATAGCTACCACCATACAATGTACGTGGAGAGAAAATCTAGAGAGAGAAATAAACTCTATTTGAACATACACTATTTTATTAATTATCTCCTAAATGACCTTAGCTTACCCAAAATGGGTTTCAAAGCATGAAAAATGAGTTTTCTAGACTCTAATGGTTAAATTTGTTTTTATTAGTACTATGTATGTCCTAACATGTGGATAGATGTGGAAAACTATGTAAATTAAACTTGAAAGGCAAAAATAGGCCCTGAAAGACTTTCATTTACCAAAAATGACATTTATCTACCCAAAATGGATTGAGAGCATATGAGTGGAACTTACTTGAATCTAATGAAGAAATATGTTGTTATTATACCTATACATATTATATCATGAGACTAAATGCGGTAATTAAGGAAAATGAACATGAAAATCTAATATCGTCCCTAAATTATCTTCGTTTACCCAAAATGGGTTTCAAAGTATGAAAAATGAATCTTCTTCACTCTGATGGTTATATATATTTCTATTAGTACTACATATGTCCTAACCTGTGGCTAAATATGGAAAACAAAGTCTACTGAACTTGAAAGGCCAAAATAGGCCCGGAAAGACGTTTATTTACCCAAAATGACATTTATCTATCCAAAATCGATTGAGAGCATATGAGTGGACATTAATTGACTCTAATGGATAAATATGTTGTTATTATAGATATACATGTTCCAACATGAGACTAAATACGTGAATTAAGGAAATTGAACATGAAAATATAATATCGGCCCTAAATGTCGTTCATTTACCCAAAATGGGTTTCAAAGCATGAAAAATAGTTTTTCTTGACTGTAACGGTTATATATGTTGCTAGTGGTACTATATATGTCATATCATGTGGCTAAATGTGGAAAACTATGTACATTGAAAGGCCAAAATAGGGCCCGATAAGACTTTCATTTACCCAAAATGACATTTATCTACGCAAAATGGATTGAAAGTATATGAGTGGACCTTACTTGACTCTAATGGTTATATATATTTTTATTATAGCTATACATGTTCTAACCTGGGACTAAATGCGGGAATTACGGAGAAGGAACATGAAAATCTTATTTCAGCCCTAAATGAGCTTTATATACCTAAAATGGGTTTCAAAACATTAAAAATGGCTTTTCTTGACTCTAATGGTTACTTATGTTGCTATTAGTACTATGTTAACATGTGGATAAATGTGGAAAACTATGTAAATTAAACTTGAAAGGAAAAATAGGACCGAAAAGACTTTTATCTACCCAAAATGAGATTTATCTACCCAAAATGGATTGAGAGCATATGAGTAGAATTTACCTAACTCCATTGGAGAAATATGTTGTTATTATACCTATATATACACGTTCTATCATGAGACTAAATGCGGGAATTAAGTAAATCGAACATGAAAATCTAATATCGGCCCTAAATATCTTTGTTTACCCAAAATGGATTTCAAAGTATGAACAAATAAATTTTCATAACTTTAATGGTAATATATGTTTCTATTAATACTATATATGTCCTAACATGTGGCTAAAATGTGGAAAACAAAGTAAATTGAACTAGAAAGGCCAAAATAGGCCCGAAAAGAGGTTCATTTACCCAAAATGTCACTTTTCTACTCAAAATGGATTGAAAGCATATGAGTGGACTTTAATTGACTCTAATGGATAAATGTGTTGTTATTATAGCTATACATGTTCCAACATGAGACTAAGTGCGAAAATTAAGGAGAATGAACATGAAAATCTAATATCGGCCCTAAATGACCTTCATTTACCCAAAATGGATTTCAAAGCATGAATAATGGTTTTTCTTGACTCTAATGGTTATATATGTCCTAAGATGTGGCTAAATGTGGAAAACAATGTACATTGAACTTGAAAGGCCAAAATAGGCCCGATAAGACTTTCATTTACCCAAAATGACATTTATTTTCCCAAAATGGATTGAGAGCGTATGAGTGGAACTTACTTGACTCTAATGGATATATATGTTGTTATTATACCTATACATATTATATCATGGGACTAAATGTGCGTATTAAGGAAAATGAACATGAAAATCTAATATCGGCCCTAAATTATCTTCGTTTGCCCAAAATGGGTTTCAACGTATGAAAAATGAATCTTCTTCACTCTAATGGTTATATATATATTTCTATTAGTACTATATATGTCCTAAAATGTGGCTAGATATGGAAAACAAAGTCTATTGAACTTGAAAGGCCAAAATAGGCCTGGAAAGACGTTTATTTACCTAAAATGACATTTATCTACCCAAAATCGATTGAGAGCATATGAGGGGACATTAATTGACTCTAATGGGTAAATATGTTGTTATTACAGATATACATGTTCTAACATGAGACTAAATACGAGAATTAAGGAAAATGAACATGAAAATATAATATCGGCCCTAAATATCGTTCATTGACGCAAAATGGGTTTGAAAGCATGAAAAATGATTTTTCTTGACTGTAACGGTTATATATGCTGCTATTGGTACTATATATATCATATCATGTGGCTAAATGTGGAAAACTATGTACATTGAAAGGCCAAAATAGGGCCCGATAAGACTTTCATTTACCCAAAATGGATTGAAAGCATATGAGTGAACTTTACTTGACTCTAATGGTTAAATATATTGTTATTGTAGCTATACATGTTCTAACGTGGGACTAAATGCGGGAATTAAGGAGAATGAATATGAAAATCTTATTTCTGCCCTAAATGATCTTAATTTACCCAAAATGGGTTTCAAAGCATGAAAAATGGTTTTTCTTGACTCTAATGGTTAAATATGTTGCTATTACTACTATGTATGTCCTAACATGTGGAAAAATGTGGAAAAACTATGTAAATTAAACTTGAAAGGCAAAAATAGGACCGAAAAGACTTTCATCTAACCAAAATGAGATTTATCTACCCAAAATGGATTGAGAGCATATGAGTGGAATTTACCTGACTCTAATGGAGAAATATGTTGTTATTATACCTATATATACACGTTCTATCATGAGACTAAATCCGGGAATTAAGTAAAATGAACATGAAAATCTAATATCGGCCCTAAATATCTTTGTTTACCCAAAAATGGATTTCAAAGTATGAACAAATAAATTTTCTTGACTCTAATGGTAATATATGTTTCTATTAGTACTATATATGTCCTAACATGTGGCTAAAATGTGGAAAACAATGTAAATTGACCTTGAAAGGCCAAAATAGGCCCAAAAAGAGGTTCATTTACCCAAAATGTCACTTTTCTACTCAAAATGGATTGAAAGCATATGAGTGGACTTTATTTGACTCTAATGGATAAATATGTAGTTATTATAGCTATACATGTTCCAACATGAGACTAAGTGTGAAATTTAAGTAGAATGAACATGAAAATCTAATATCGACCTTAAATGACCTTCATTTACCCAAAATGGATTTCAAAGCATGAATAATGGTTTTTCTTGACTCTAATGGTTATATATGTCCTAACATGTGGCTAAATGTGGAAAACCATGTACATTGAACTTGAAAGGCCAAAATAGGCCCGATAAGACTTTCATTTACCCAAATTGACATTTATCTTCCCAAAATGGATTGAAAGCATATGAGTGGATTTTAATTTACTCTAATTGTTAGATATGTTGTTATTATATCTATACATGTTTTAACATGAGACTTAATGCAAAAATTAAAGAGAATGAACATGAAAATCTAATATCGGCCCTAAATGACCTTAATTTACCCAAAATGGGTTTCAAAGCATGAAAACTTATTTTTCTTGACTGGAATGGTTACATATGTTTCTATTAGTACTATGTATGTCCTAACATGTGGATAAATGTTGAAAACTATGTAAATTGAACTTGATAGGCCAAATAGGCCCAAAAAGACTTTCATTTACCCAAAATGATATTTATCTACCCAATATGGATTGAGATCATATGACAGGACTTTACGTAACTCTAATGGTTCAATATGTTGTTATTATACCTATAAATGTTCTAACATGAGACTAAATGCAGGAATTAAGGAGAATTAACATGAAAATCTAATATCGTCCCTAAATGACCTTAATTTACCCAAAATGGTTTCAAAGCATGCAAAATGGTTTTTCTTGACTCTAATGGTTATATATGTTGCTATTAGTACTATATGTCCTAACATGTGGCTAAATGTGGAAAACTATGTACATTGAACTTGAAAGGCCAAAATATGCCCGAAAAGACTTTCATTAACCCAAAATGACATTTAACTACCCAAAATGGAGTGAGAGCATATGAGTGGACTTTACTTGACTGTAATGGAGAAATATGTTGTTATTATAGCTATACATATTTGAACATGAGATACATCATGATACTGAGACCAAAAAAATGAGGATGCTTGTTGGCAGCCTGAGACTTTCTTGCTCTTTCACTTCTTGCCTAATATAAAAACAAGTAACTAGTGAATATTCACACAAAAAATCATCATATAATTTCATATGATTGTAACGTACATATTATATGCCTTAAATTGCTTATAGCTACACTTTGTCATAAATTTGTGTCAGATCTCTTGCATGATGAAAGGATAAAGCATGTACGATTGCGTACCATTCTTAGTCCCGTTCCTCGTTTTTGTGTTCCATCTACTTACCAATCTTTACTTGAAATCTCTCCACTGCTTATCACAAGTAGTCAATACATCTCGTTTCTTCCTCGCATCCTCTTATATTCCAAACTCTCTCTTCAATATATAAAATGTACCAATAATAATACACGATTAGTATAATAAATATGATCCCCATTATATTAAAAGAATAATTTTTAAATTACAGAGATTACTTACTTTAACATCTTCCCATAAGATATTTTTTATGCCTTATGGAACATCATCCCATCTATCATACAAGATAGACACTTTGCTTCTGCTGATTTCACCGCAATGTGTCGTGTACACACCCGCATACTCCCTAATCGGACTTATCAATTCATCCCACTGAAGTACTCTTTGGACCCCGGGTTTAAAACGTATCCATTTTGTAGCACCTCTTATCTTGCTCACTTATTTCTTCCTAACAACTCCATTAGTAATCTCGGGCTCAGAACTGGGTTGATGATCATCATCAGATGCATCATGCATTATCTCATCTTCCGTCACTACACCTGAAACCAAATACAAATATTGACCAAAGACATGTTAGATTCATCAATGAAGTACTGCAAAATTATTTTCACAAAGCATAAAGTATATAATTAAAGAACATAAACAATAGCAGTTGTTCCAATAATATTACATAAGTTACCTATTAATTAGTTTTTCTTTGATAGCGTAAAATCCCTCATTATGGTCTCGACGAATGTAATTTTTGTTCAAATCTTCCCCAAATGTACTTGGAATGACTATGACGAAGCAATGACTTCATTGAATTGTGTATAGTATCTTCTTCATCGTGTACATCATCAATTGAAAGTATTCTCCTTTTTTATTCAATGACAACAAACCATTTTGAATCAGCAGGGTCAACCATGTACAATACTTCTTAGAAAAAGTATAGCAAGCTGGTGGAAGATAGTAGTGTTGTCCCCGCTCCTAAGGTGCTTGTTCTGGTATGCCCATTTGGCCATGTCTTTCCAAGCTTCAACTCCATCCTTTGTCTTCCCGTGCATATTCAACAATGATCCGACAATGGCGTCACAACATTTTTCTCAATGTGTATTAGATCAAGACAATGTCTGACTTTTAAACATTGCGAATATAGGAGGTCCCATAACTTAGACCTTTTCTTATATAAGCTCTTTGAAACACTTTTAAATGGCTTTCCAAGCACCGTTTAAATATCCTTTACTCCCTTAGAAACCTCTTTCCATGTAAGGGTACAAGGGCTTCTCTCATCTCTACTTTTCCATTGAATAACTTTTTCTACTTACGAAATGGATAATCTAAAGGAAGCAATGTACCATAATGCAGGTACACATTCTTCCCACAATGATGTAGCTGCTCATCAATCATATCCTCATCACAAATAGGGCATAATACCTTGCTCCTTTACGTGTATACCCTGAAAAATTCCTATAAGCCGGGAAATCATTGATCATGCAAAATATCATGGAACGTAATGTGAAGTCTGTTTTCGCATACGCATCGAACATCGAAAAACCTTCATCCCACAACAACTTCATATCTTGAAGGAGTGGGTCAAGATACACATCTACGTCGTTTCCAGGTTGCTTAGGACCCAAAATAAGAAGCAATGGCAGTATAAATTTACACTTTTTACATAACCAGGGGGGCAGATTATAAATTGTCAGTAGAACCGGTCAAGTGTTATGCTAGGTACCTCATGTGCCAAATGGGTTCATCCTATCTTTACAAAGTCCAAGCCTAAGATTGTGTGGTTCATCCCATCTTTCTTCCTCTCTTCCGCATGGCACCTTAATAATTTAACATTATTTTCATCCAGAGTTTCTTTCTTTCTACCTCCTGATCATCCTCGTTTATCTTGTACCGAGACTCTCCACACCTTGTATTCATTTTGATACAACACACAATCATTTTTACATACATGTATCTTATCATATTCCATACCTAATGGACACAACATTTTTTTTGCCTCATACATGTATCTCATCCCATCTTTCAGGCCCGTTCCTCGTATTTATGTCGTTGAATTTTTGTTTTTACTTTAATTTCTTATAATTATATCGTTGATTTTTACTTCGATCATTTTTGTGCGATTTTTATTCTCATACTGAATTTATGTTTATTTATTAATGTCTTGCTGTTGACGTTTATGTTTTGTAGTTAATTTTCGTTTGACCTAATTTTTGACTTTGTTATTGTTACTTGTTTTTTTTGTGCTTTCTTAAGTTAACCTGTTTGTTATGGTTGATTTTGTGTTGTGTATAGTGGTTGTTTTACTCTTATTCTGTCTTATAGTGTTTTTGGGTCAACTGTATTTTTTGTGATCAATAACAGTTGTTTATATGTGATGATATAGTATATTTTGAGTCGATATAGTGTGTTTTGTAAATATATAGTGTATTTGTAATTATATTGTAGTTTTTGTCATACAATCCGTGTATTCTGTAATTATATGATATAGTGTATTTTGTAATGGTATAGTGCATTTTGAAATACTATAGTTTATTTTACATGATAGTGTTGTTGTGTTTTTAGCATAGTGTTTTACATGATATAGTATATATTGACATAATATAGTATATTTTGACATGATATAGTATATTTTGAAATGATATAGTGTATTTTTTGGCATCATAGTGTTCCATGACAGTGTCTATGGACATGTTATAGTATATTTTGACATGATATAAAGCATGTTTGGAATGATATAGTGTGATTTTACATGATTGTGTTTTTGCTATGTTTTTTGGCATAGTTTTGCATGATAGTGTACATCGACATCATATAGTGTATTTTGAGATGATATAGTGTAGTTTATTTGTATAGTACACAAACTTATCATAATTGATCGTTAGTGTTGACATGCTAGTGTATTTGACATGATATAATATGTTTTTGGCATGATATAGTGTATGTTTGTTCTGAATAATTATTTTTTGTTGCAGAGCACCCTAGAATGATTCTGGTAATTCATCTACTTGAACATCAAGATGGAAGAAGTGAAGCTCCTAATCCTCTTGGTGACGAAGGAAATGATGTTGGTAATCATGTTTATTAGTAAGATTGTTACAGAAAAGGCAGCAAGTAAGAAGAAGGTATATCTTGTAGCTGAGAAGGATACCTCGAAAGCTCCAAAGAAGAGCAAAATAATGGTTGAAGTTGAAGGCTAGACGGTAAACCTGTTTAAAACTACTTGTTGTGGTAAAAGGCTTTGTTAGCTGAATGAATCTTTAACTACCAAACAAAGATTAGTTGTGATAGAAATTGGTTTTGGGTCTTTGCTGGATTTCAAGATTTATAGGACTAATAATTATTTGAGTGCTTGGTTGGTGGAGAGGTTTGATGGTGCTTCGGGAATGATTAGAGATGGTTATGCGAAAGAGTTTAGGGTAACCAATTTGATGTGTATGATGTGTTTCAATTTCCTCTCGTGAAAGGAAATGATGTGGTGGATGTGTCTAGGGGACCTAATGCGGAGAATCCGCATTTTAAATTGAAAGCAAGTTGGAGGGATTACTTTGGAGTTTGTCGGGATAAAGGACAGATTCTTATGTTTTCTGTTTATTCTAAGTTAATTAGGTTAGTTGAAGGTGGGGAGGTTTTAAAAAGTTTTATGTGTTATTTACTTTTTCTTCTTTTTTAGCTCCTGTTGCAACTAAGACGCTGAATTTGAGGCTTGATTTGCAGTTAATAAGGTTCGTAAAATTCCTTGATTGAATTGGTGTAAATATATCTTAGAGAGATTAAAGCATGTGACAGTTTTGTACAAGAATTAATTACACAATCCTACTTCTAGAGATAGGCGGAATGTATTAGTTTATGATACTATGATCCTGAATTATTGACCGCATCGGTTTTGTGAATGTAGTAGTTTATGATCCTGAATGTACCTCCATAGCTTGTTTCTTTGACAATTAACATGTTTATTCACATTTGAGGGACCTTTGCGTTTGCATATGACACTATAATTTTCTATATGGCACCTTTTGCTTTGTTTCATTAACTTCGTAAGAACAACCAAGTTGTCATCTATAGCGATTATGCGCCCAAATTGAATGACCTTTTATAAAAGTCTTGTGGTTTTGTTATCACGCGAAGCAGTGCAATCAGTTTCTCTATTATTCTTTTAAAACTTTCCTCGTTAAGCACTAATTTACGCAAAAAAATATTCTTAATAAAAATTAATCATTTGCGTTGGTAGCCCCATAAAATCGACGCAAATGGCTTTTTAAAAGGAAAAAGGAGTTTTTTTGTTGCGGTTTTAAGCATAAACAGACGCAAATGACTGTCTGGGAAACACTCACTTGCTTTGGTTCCCAGGAATAACCGACGAAAGTAACCATTTTTAGTAAATAAAAAAAAGCCATTTGCATCGGCTTCAGCCCTTGATCCGACGCAAATGACTTTCTTCCCCTCTTAAAAAACGTGGTTTAGGAGATAGCATCAAAATGATTTGCGTCCGGCCCTATTAATGTTTGGCGCAAATGGCTCATTAATTGCGACATACCTCCATCCGATCCATATCTTCTTTGGGTAATTTGCGTCGAGATTTGTAGCGTCCCACCCAGGTTTGACGCAAATGAGGCTGTGGGAACCGACCCAAATTCTTAATCCTCTACTAGTGCCTACTTTCTTTCTTTTGATTTTTCGTCTGTAATGGCCTTTTTTTCCTTAATGAGGTAACCTCATGAGCGCATGAGTTTGGCTTATCAAGCCCAAGCAACTACACATCATGGTTCCACTTGCTGTGCTATGCAGAATTATGAAGTTAACGTGGCCCAAGGACATTTAGAGACCTATCTTTGCTATACCCATAATCCGGTTCAATACGAGCTCGTACCTTATTAGGGTGCTCCGAGTCACCTCTTATATATGCACATTACTCTTATTTGCATCAAGAGTGATCGGAACACCACCCATACTACAACACTCAGCCCGCAAGATGTCATTACCGTGATAATCTAGTATACTCTATTTCCATTTCGGAATCGAGTTTAGTGGTGGATGGGACTCTTAGGGTCCCCATTTTCTCTTGGCCTATCTCACATCGCCCCTTTCAGTGATGTCGGGCAATCTAGTAGGACGATGATTAAGTGGTTGCATGCTCCTCTACCCCTTTACTTTAATATGTTGAATTTGCTCAAGGGCGAGTAAATGTTTTGCTTGGAGCAACTTCTTACAAGTAGTTTATGCTTATGATATTCCCTCACCTTGTCCCCCTTTCTTTTCCTTTATGACTTGATTGGCTGCTTATTGTTTGTTTGTATTGTTTGTGTGCATCGAATAGTTTGTCGTCTTTTTATTTTCCCTTTTCTTGTTTCTACTTTTCTGTTTTGTGGATTTCTTTATTTTGAATTTTTTAGCTTCTCTTTTTTAATTTCTTATTTTAATTTCATAAAAATCGTTCAAAAATTCTTTCTAAAAAACATTTTTGTAAATTTAAAATTATTTTCCTTTTGTTTGTGCTCAAGGGAAGTTCTTTTAAATCTTTTTCCTTATTTCGTTTACGATCAAATAAATGAAGTAGGGCATGTTAGTTTATTGCGCCTATCTTTAGAAGTAGGATTGTGTAATTTCTTGGAATGCATTAAGCTGATCCTAGGTACACCAGTGCTAGAGGAGTCAAAACCCTAAGTCCTTGCTAAGCCAATAATTCATGGTTTGTGGTAAGAAGGAATCGCCCTTTGCTAGTGGATTTGAGACCCTTAGTATTATTCCTTGCTAAATAAAGTGAGCATAATTGTTCAAGTTTTTAACAAATCTTTACTTCAGTGGGATATATGGATCCTTGACATGGCATGTGTCCAATCAATAGGGTTCTCCCTTTCTTCCCAAATAGGTTTTTGTTTTCTTTTAGTTTACTAGCTACCACTCTTGTTTTTCTTTTTAAAACACATTTATCTTTTGCATTTTCCCATTTAGCTTTCAACTTTTGCTTTTTTTCCCTCATTATTAACAACATTAGAAACCAAATTGCCTAATTGCTTTACATTCCTACCTAGATTTTGTGAAGATTTTCGCCCTTATTTGTGAAGATCTCATATAATACCATGAGGCAAGAAACGTGACAAAAAATATTATATAAAACAACTTCCTAACTACCACGTAGCACTTATGATAAATATTGTTTTGTATATTATATAGTTTCAAATAGCTCTTAAACTTTTTAAAAATTGGTCACAATATTGCCTGCATGACTCAAGACATCAATTTCATTTTAATTCAGAAATATTTATTTTAATTATATTAGATTGATTAAGATCATTTCTTAAGAGAAGGGTCCTTAATGATATTTGTATCTCTACAAATTCAAAAACACGACAACTACTTATAAAAAAAATAAAATACGAATACTTAAATTTTTTATCTTGGGATAAAATAACTCCTTCCATTACGATCTATGAAAATTAATTTGGCCCGGCCAAAAAAATAGGACCTTATGAGGAAAAAATTTAACTAGTTGTTGGCTCGGGCATTGCTCGAATCATTTCATGTAATTGAGAATCATATAATTAAGTTTAGTGAAAAAATGAGGTGCAACACATAACAAGCTACATTTCATACCCAAACTTTTAACAACAATAGTAGATCCTACCCCAATATTCTCTTTAATAAAATGAATGGGATGATTTATAAAAGTCGTCTATATCTCAAATAATAAAAAAAAGGAAAAATTATTAAAAATAATTTAACCTTTAACCGGTCATCTTTTAATAAGTTAACCACTGGATTTTTATATCATTTAAGCATTAAACACGTTGGATTACATTGTGACCTGCTAATGCGGGGAACAACCGGTTATTCTACCCCATCATTGCAAAATCTTTTACCTACCCCTACAAACACCTCCCCACCCTCCAGCAACCACCTCTCCCCCATTTGCCTGCCACCACCTCCTCCCCCCACCCCCTGCAAACACCTCCCCTATCTTCTTCTTCCCACCCTCTACAAACACCTCCCTCACCCCCTCCCCTCCTCCACCCCCGCAGCCCCCCTCCCCTTCCCTCTCAGCCCTGCAACCCCCTTCCTCTCCCTCTTAGTTCCGCAGAACCCACCTGCCCCCTCTACTTACCTTGCCGGAACTCTTCACCTTTTCTGTAGTAGCGTGAATAAAATCTCAGGCGTGATTGAAGTAGAGCTAGGAGTAGGATGGTGGCGTAGCACGACACAAGGCAGAGGAGGCAGAACAATAGAGAGAAGAAGGGAAGAAAAAGTAGGAGCACCGAGGTTGCGGCTCTGCTAAGGTATGTATAGCCGGTTGATGGCTGCAAGCGTGACACTCGTCGGTGGAGCTACAACAATGAGCGTCGGTGGTTGGTGCATTGAGGGGTGCTAAGGGCGGCATCAGCTGTCAGGGAGGGTGGGTGACGGGGGTTGGGCAAAGGTGGGGTTGTGCGAGGGTATGAGGTGAGGGTTTCGTATTGGCTTGTGGTTGAAGCTAGCTGGGGTTAGGTGGTTAGCCATGGAAGGAGGTGATGAGAGATGATAGAAGGAGGTGATGAGAAATGAGAGAAGGAGGACATGAGAGAGGAGAGAGGAGAGAGAATGAGGTGATGAGAAATGAGAGAAGGAGGACATCAGAGATGAGAGAGGAGAGAGAAGGAGGTGATAGAGGAGACATGAGAAATATTAAAAACAAAAAAAAAGATCTGAATCTTTTTCCTTTCTTTTAACCGGTTAAATAGGTCATATGTCATCTAACTCGTTAAAGGCTTAAGAGGTATCAAAGTTGACTTACTCTAGGATAATCTAGTTGTTAACTTATTAAAAGAAGACAGGTTAAAGGTTAGGTCATTATATCTAGAACATGTGGTTAACTTATTAAATTAGCCTAGCCAACCCCTTTGGGGTTATAGTTTAGTTCATTAGATCTAGAACATGTATTAGCATGTTCGTAAATTCTCTACTTGAAGCAAGAACTCATGGAGGTAATAATCTTCGTGTTTCCACTTTAGTTCTCCGGCTTGGATTATTGTAAAATTTATATTAAAAGTTTGCGATGTTAATGGGAATGTTTCAATATAATTAATACATTTATTATTGCATCTTGTTCTATTTATTGCTTTTCGCCTGAATTTATTCTGCGTTACAATTTAACCAATTAGATTACGACCAAGCACGTTAGCAAGGCTTTATCAAATTAAAACCGGTAACCCCTAGGGACTAAGACTCATGTGGTATTCAGTATGAAACTATTGGATATGCATTGACTTGTTTGCAAAGCCACCAACCTGATTTTACACCAAAATGTTTTTTGGCAACCACAATGGAAGAAGAGAGATTCATAATCAAATTGTGACAGTGCTTTTGCATTATTTTTACTTAAGTGTCTAAAACAGTTATTGTCATTCCTATAAAAATGTCGGATACGCATTCTCGGAGGAATAGGGAAGTTGCTCAGGGTGAATCAAATTTCTAAAACATGGAAAATAGTGATTCAATCCCATCAGAGACTAGGTTGCCAGATAATAGTGGTGAACCAATTTATCATGTCATGGAAGAGTTAAATGAAGAAACTCCACAACGGGAAGTTCCATCTCCAAGTAGTATTGGTTGTGGATTTGTACATCAATTGTATGGAAAATTGACAGAAATAGTAAAACATTTATTATTGGAGGCCAGAGAGAGTCAAAGAAAATAATTTGATTCTAACTACAGAACTCTAGCCCATGAATCAGTCAGGATCTTCACAGATATCCTCCAAAGGATAAGTGCAGAGAATAGGGAAATCAACTTTAGGCAAATTGATCGAATACTTGTATATACCAATGATACTATGAGTGAAACTTTCACGGCAACGTCTACATCTCTCGCTACTGAAATAGTTACTCGCATAGAAACACTAGTCGAAAAACACTATCAGTTAAATGAAAAGTTAGTTAAGGCCTTAGAAGAAGTCTCACTAAATAGAACACAAGGAGGTCATGGCATAACGCCAGATCTTCCTCCCGTAGGTTACACACCAAGGGTGCATTTCTCCCATCTTGAAACTAGAGATCCATAGGTCTCAAGTGATCCACAAACTTCCTCCCATTAGCACTAAATAAGGGTAATACCCTTGATCTTTGGAGAGGGTAATCATGAAAACTTTAGTAGAAGTGATGGAATGGCAGCGGGGGTGGAGTCAGGCTGGCACCAGGCGTCGAGACATCACCAACCTTAATTTTCCATGGGTGGTGGACATATTGGTGACAACACACACCATCACAAGGAGGACAGAGGCAAGGTACTTTTGTTGTAAACAATAACAGTCCACCTCATGCATATGCGCTTTTTAACAACCAAATACGGTTGGGATTCCTTCTACATCTTAAGCTTATATGCCTAACCAACGACCAATGGTTGGTATGCCTCATTATGGGAATACTCTAGGCCATGGTCAATACCAAGCTCCATTTGCCCAAGCAACTGGCGCTTACGAGCAAGGAGTACCTAAAAAAGGACATACATTCTCGCCACAAATGGCACAAGGGGTAACTAATCCGAATTATATGCATCGCCAGTATGTCCCTAGAGGAGGTTATCCAAATCAACCTTTCATGCCGAACCCTAGTCCTATGTATGATCAAACAAGAAGTATGGGGAATGGGAATATAGGATACCTAGGGAGAAATCAGGACCCTTTGGCAGCAGAAGTTGAGGCACTGGTTCAAAGACTAGTAGGAGATAACTCTAGGAAAGGCCAGAGGCGGATAGGTCAAAAGCCTTACCCTGAATTAATTGATAGAGCCAATCCATTTCCTAGAACGTTTAAGATACCCGACTTTACTTTATTCTCAGGTAAGGATTGGGATTCTACTGAGGAACGTCTAGTTAGGTTCAATTGTCAGTGTAGGGAAGCAGCTGATAACGATTTCTTAAAATTGAGAATGTTGTCCATGTCTCTAACTGAGATAGCTTTTTGGCGGTACACAAATTTACCACCAAATTCTATTCACTCCTGGCAAGACATGCAAGTGCAATTTACAAATCATTTTGCATGCACTTAACCTGGAGTGACTCTTAAGTGATCTGGTAAGAATCCAAGAGAAGTTAGGAGAGTTAGTAGAAGGCTCCCTATCTATATTTAAAATGGCTAAGATCAGGTGTCATGTTAGCATTACTGAAAGAGAGTTTGTACTAATGGCTCATGAGGGAATGTTAATTCAGTTTCGAAAAACGTTTGATGGTCATGCCTTTCGCGATTTTGTTGAGTTAGCAGAATTAGCCGTAAGATATGAAAGAAATCTACAACCAGAAAGTGCAGCAAGACAGCAAAGTTTCTTCGCTCAGAATGAGGAGCTTTTCCATTTCTAAACTGCACAAGAAGTGGACATGGGAGAAATAATTCATGGAGTACCTTATAAGTGTTCTATTCTTTAGAAGAAAGAATTTCTGGCGCCAAAGGATTTGAAATCTGGACAAAAGAGAACATATACCTTTGATGCTAAGAAATCTAATGCTATTTTCAATTTGTTGTTATCTAACAAAAACATAAAACTGGTAGGAAGGCATAGAGTAAGAACTGCTGATGAAGTTAAAGGTAAAAACTATTGGAAATGGCATGATGCAATAACTCATTATACTTTTGAATGTATTCTTTTTAGAAATAAAATCCAGGATGAAATCGATAAGAAAACTATCATGTTTCCTGATCATGAAAATCTTAATGTAGATTGAATGAGCGAACCATTCGAATTATTCAGTGGTATGGTGGAAATTGACAATGTTTTAACTATTACTTTGCAGGCATCTCAAGCTACCGAAATAGGTAACCAACTCTTCAGCATATTACTTGATGAAGGAATCTTGGCTTTGCAAAAAATAGACCAATGAAGAAGGTTGGGATCGGAATATATGTGCAGACGCCATATGAATGGGTCATGTACAACAAACCAATACGAAATATTCAGAGGGTTCCTAACTAGGCAACTAAGTCTCAAAAGACTGGTTGTCTCAGACGTGGAACATTATCATGCCATGGAGCTAGAAGCCTACAGTACCAACTTAGCCAAAGTTAAGGTTCCTGCCAGTTCCAAACTAACTACAAGTCTGGCGATGCTTGAGGAAAGAGCTTAGACCTAGAAAGAGGTCGCTCAAAAATTTCCATTGCAAATCGGGGTAATAGAGGGGTTAAAGGCTTTAAGTGGTGGTATGTGCTCGTCATGTATAGACAAACTAACCTTTGAAATGCTTAGAACCCAGATCATCCAAAATGATCCCGCTTATGTGCCTGCTTACCAGCGTCCCTTCCAGAAAAGGTCCAGAAGTGAAGGATCAATGAAAAGTAATAGCCATGGGTCATATCCTTCCTCAAAAGGAAAATAGATGCAAGGGTTAAGTTAGTAGTGAGGGTAGCACCACTATAATATGTTCAAAGCCTACACAAAATTAGGTCATCAAAAGGAACTCAATGTTAAGACTGCTACAACTACGGCTCAAATTAGCACTCAAAACGTGTAGGAATCCCTTATAGAAAACATCAAAATTGATTAAGATGCTCTACAAGCTGGTACTACAAGATTGTTGCCTCTAGAAGAAAGATAGTATGATTCATCATCTACAAAGATTAAAGACCAGCAGCCTCAAGGAGATAATTCTCTCATGAAAGATACTCCGAGAAGTGGTGCTAATAAGGACTATGATTTAGAGTTTGGGTCTGAAGATTTGGATTTACTTGTGTCAGACAGTGACCTGTTGCTGGATGAAGACCCACTGATGACTAAGCCTCAAATTGAAATTGGTGAGAGCCTGAACATGGAGTGTAAGGTTGTCATCCTACCAACAGAGTCCAAGAAGTCAGAAGACCACCCAGGCCTCCAGACTAATACTACATCATGGGTAGACGAGGTTTACAAGGATGATAGGGCAAGTAAATTCAAAATTACCGCTTCTCGGAGTTTGTCATCTTGCTTGAATGCACGTTAGAGAAAAGTGCCAATTAAAACATCCTTAAAAGCTAACCTAGAGAAGCTAATTATGAACAAAATCTTTAGGTTAGTTGATGTTGATAATAAGCACACTAAAGCTTTATTCCTAAATGTTGATTTTAAGGGAGTTCGTCTAGGCAAAGTACTAATAGAGGCTGGAGCTACTATTAATATTTTGCCACTCTTTGTAATTAGGAAATAAGGAAATACCAAAAAAGATTTGCATAACATACAAATCAATATAACTGGTTTTCTTCGGTCTATTAGAAAAGGTGGAAGGAATGGCTACCCTAAAAATTAGTGTAGGAACTAAAACTACTTTTACTGGTTTCTTCATAGTGGAAAGTGGTACTAACTATAATGCCATACTAAGAAATAATTGGTTACATTATAATTATGCTATTCCATCATCACTCTATCAGGTTTTAATCCCGTGGAACGGTCACACCTATGAAATGGTACAAGCAGATGAGGAAGTTTGCCTAATCACATCTCCTGATTTTATTTTTATAAGGGACTCTCTAAAGTCAGTTCCCATTATCAAAATTAAGGTTGGTCTATAACTTGAGTCACAAATTCACCAAGAGACAGAAGACTCAAGTGCAATTCACATTGAAGAAATCGAGGACGTCCTAGAAGATGAAGACATTCAACCAAAATGTGAATATGTTCAACATACATCAAGATATGATCAACCACTAGCTCTAGTTACTTTATAGAGTTAGAATATATCTTTCTAAGTTTATTATGTATGTAGACCAAGAAGAATATTGTAATGGGATTACCCCTATTGTTGATGAAGTTATGAAAGATTTAGTTTTTGAAACTACCAAGGGGATTTTCTTATAAACTCTAATGCATGTTGCTCAACTTTACATGAGTTTGAATCTCTAGAAGAAGAGGATGAGAAAGTATGGGCTAAAACTGAGGATATTAAATAGTAAGTTCATGATCCACTAAAAGAAATAAATTTAGGGGACGATCATGAAAAACATCATGCAATGAAAGAAATTCTAAAAGAATTGAAGGCTTGTTATTCTTGGGAACATCATCAAATTCCTAGTATTGATAGGAACATAGTGGAACATAAACTACCTATCAAAGAGGGATATAAGCCTATGGCACAAAGTCCTAGAAGACTAGCGTCTGAACTAACAGAACCTATACAAGAGGATATAAACAAAGTCCTTAAGGCAAAGTTCATAAGCCCTTGCCTATATGCTGACTGGATTTCTAATATAATCCTAGTAGTTAAGAAAAATGGCAAGATACGAATCTGCATTGACTTTAGGGATCTAAATAAAGCAACACCTAAAGATCAATATCCCATGCCTGTAGTTGATCTACTAATAGATACAACATAAAGATATGAATACATATTTTCCATGGATGGATACCCAGGATACCACCAGTTGAGGATTGCACAAGAGGACTGTAATAAAACAGCCTTTAGATGTCCAAAATCATTAGGCTTGTTTGAATATGTGGCCATGCCATTTGGTTTAAAAAATGCTGGCACTACATACCAATGAGCAATGGATGCAATCTTTAAAGACATTATTGGTAAGATCATGGAAGTCTATGTGTATGATATACTCATAAAATCAAATGACTTTTAAAGACATAAAGAGCCTTTGGTTAAATCATTTACTAGAATGAGAGACTATCACCTAAAAATGAATGCACTCAAATGTGCATTCGGAGTTTAAGCCAGTAACTTCTTAGGATTTCTCATTCATAAAAATGGAATGAATATTGACCAAAACAAGGCAAAGGCAGTATTAAGAGCTAAGCCACCTTATAACAAGAAGGAACTGCAAAGATTACTTAGACATGTCAATTATGTTAGGAGATTCATGGCCAATCTAGCTGTGAAAACTAAATTTTGTTTACCTCTATTAAGATTAAAACATGAATCAGAGTTCAAATGGAACGAGGAGCATCAAAGGCCTTTGATCAAATCAAGGAAGATTTGGGAAGTCATCCTGTATTAATCCTTCCCAGGCAAAATGGAAAACTGTTAAGGTTATATCTATCTACGTGTGAAGATTCCATTATATTGGTAGTCTCCTAACTCGAGAAAATGAGAATTAAGGGGCATGAGAGGATCGTGCATGATACAGAGAAAAGGTATACCATGGCATAAAAGTGGTGCTTGTGCTTAGATGATGCGTTAGTTAAGCTCATATAGTATTTCATGGCCTTCCGAGTAGAAGTCGTGTCTCTAACAGATGTCATAAAATATATGATATCCCAACCTTTCATAAAAGGAAGGTTAAGCAAGTAGAGTCTACACTTACTACAATTCGACGTGATATAAGTGCCACAAAAGGCAGTAAAAGGTGAAACTCTAGCTGATTTCTTAGCAATCCATCCTTGCTGTGAATCTGGAATCATTGATGAGTACATCCTTCTGTGGGTCTTGTTCTTTGACGGATCTAAAACTATAGAAATAGCAGGAGCTGGAGTATATATTCTATCTCATGATGGGGTTCCAACTAAGTTAGTAGTGTCCCTATAGGGTCCATGCACCAACATAGAGAAGAATATGCAGCTTTGTTGATTGGGTTGGAGTTGTTATTAGAGTTGGGGCTAAGAAAGCAAAGATATATGGATATCCTCAATTGGTCATTTAACAAATAACAGAGGAATTTAAATGTATATCATCAGTAACACAAGAGTGTGGAAAGAAAGCACAATAATTGTCTAAACAATTCAAGAAAACTACTTTCATACACGTTCCTAGAGAAGAAAACAAAGTAGCAGATCAATTATCCCAACTAGCTTCTGCCACAGAACAGATACCTTCACAAATGAAGATATCATTCTCCAAGAAAAAATCTAGATCCTCTTAATGAAATTGATAAAGAAATATTTGAAAACATATTGGAAGTCTATAGAGTTTCAAAGTTAATGGAGGAAAAGGACTAGAGAGATGAAATTATTCAATATCTCTAAAACCCAATTGGGACAAAAGGGCCAAAAAGAGTCAAATGGCTGCAATAAAATTTTGCATGCAATTTGGTGAATTACACAAAAAGGATCCAGAAGGACTACTTCTACAATGTGTTAATGCTGGAGAGGCTCTAACTCTCATGGCATAAATTCACCAAGGGCTATGTGGTGCTCATCAAAATGGCTTAAAAAGATATGGTTGTTGCACGAACATGGTTTCTATTGGCGTACTATGAGAAAGGATTGTATAGATTATGCAAAAGGTTGTAAAAGATGTCAGAAGTTTGGACCCATTAGTAGGTTGCCAGTGTAATAGCCTTGAAAATTAGAAGAGTTTGTAGAACGCTAATTATATTTATTAGCCAAATTACATATTAAATGGTCTTATTTTATTTAATTTTAGAAATATGGATTATATTTTCTAGCAATCTTCTATTAATTTATTGATGATAATATACGTAGCAAATAATACTTTTATGTGCGTTTAATCATAAGCTAGTTATTTTTGCTAGCTTAATTATGTTATTATAAATCCGAAACGACTTTGATCAATTTGGACCTTATTTAAATTTTGTTGTTTGTTATATCTTATCAAATCTCTATCTCAAATTATAATGTCAGATTATTTTGAGTTTTAGTATTTTATCAAGAGTTGTATCAAGAGGGAAACCCCATTTAAAAGGTATTGTGTCAGACCGTCCGACCATAATATTTGGTCGGACGACTATCAGTTGGTTTCAATTTTTTTTCAGTTGGTTTAAAAAAAATCAATTGGTTTCCATTTTTTTTTTCAGTTGGTTTCAAAAAAAATTCAGTTGGTTTCAATTTTTGTTCAGTTGGTTTCAATTTTTTTCAGTTCGGTTCAATTCATGTTCAGTTGGTCTGACACAATGGAACCAACTAAAATAATAAAACAACCAACTGAAAGAATAAAGTAACCAACTGAAAGGATAAACCAACCAAATGAAAGAATAGACCAACCAAGTGAAAGAATAAAACATCCAACTGAAAGGATAAACCCACCAAACGAAAGAATAGACCAACAAACTGAAAGAATTAAACAACCAACTGAAGAACTCCAATATTACCATCTTTCTCTGGAGAAATCTTGCAGGGTCTTTGATACCTTCAGAAATGGAACCATCAAGCAAGAAAGTGGGTGGTTGTGTAATTTCTCATACTCCTGGTGCTGGGAAAACTATTCTTATCATTGCGTTCCTCGTAAGTTACTTGAAGCTATTCCCGGGAAAGAGGCCTTTAGTCCTTGCACCGAAAACAACACTTTATACATGGTATAAGGAAATCATAAAGTGGGAATTTCCAGTTCTAGTGTATTAAATACATGGGCGAAGAACCTATAGGGATTGAATCTACGTGCAGAAAGTTGGAACTTGCTCGTCAACTGTTGTTCCAAATGGAGATATCATGCATGTTCTTGATTGCTTGGAGAAAATTCAGAAATGGCATGTTCTTGATTTAAGATATCTCACATCATCGATTTCCATGTCTCGTAATCTAACAATGTCTTCTTCTTCTTTACCTGTGCTTTTTACTAATATTTGAAAACTTTGTCTTGAGTAAGTATTCAATGTTGCGAGGGTCGCGCGTCTCTTTCGTGAAACTTGTGGGCTCTTCCCGTCCGACCAAACACATTGGGTCAGACGGTCTGACCCAATAGTTTCACTTAATTCAAATAGCCTTCTTTTGAAAGTTTATTTTGTATGATTAGTAATTTCACTCAAGCACCTTGTTATATGGTAACAGTTCATTATTCAATCAAGTTGTGGTTATGTTATCTGATATAATCTTATAGTTATAAGATCAGTTAGTCGTCGGTTTAGTTCATTTAATATATGAGATCAATTAAGGAATTTTATCTACGATACTATAGTTACATAAGTCTCTCTGTTTTAAAAGTTAGTGCTAATAGCTATTAATTATTTTTGCATTGTATTGGAGGTGATTTTCTAAAAATTAGGTATGAAGTTTGGGATAAAATTGAGAATTAATTAGTATTGAAGATTTGTAATTAAGTACGAAATAACTAAGAAGTAGAATCATTCATAAATTAGAGTATATGTTATAACATATGGTTCCTAAATAGAGGGAGTATATAGTAAAGTTAGATTATAATTAGTGGGTACTAATAACCAAGATGAATTAATACAAGTTTAAATAAGTATGTTCTATTCCAGAATGGAAATCACTCGACAAGGTTTTAATTACATATGTGAGTGATATTAAGATTAGAAACATTATATGTTTCACTTGCTATATCTATAATTATGAATGAATGGAATGCTTATGATTGGTTAATGGTATGATGATTGTTAGTGTTTAAAGATAAGTTGAATATCAAATACACTAATGTAGAAATGCAATCAAATTTCTAGCTTTGTTTCTTAGATTCCGAATCTAGTTATATGTTTATAATTGTGGTTTATAGATCTTTGAAAGATAAGCTATGCACTATCAAGTAAAAACTAGAAATAAGACTTTTTAGTTTGTGGAAGTCCTTATAATTGTAATATGGCCGGGAATTAAACTGGAAATAGTACTCAGCTTTGCTGATGTGTGTATGTCATTTTGTCATTTTTGTGGCCTGTCACTTGGTGGGTGGTAGTATCCTATATGTTTTACGTTGATATCGTAAGTTAATCTTTTGCAAGTTGAAGCTAATACGAGTTGGAGCAGTGTTATAGTTGATATCAAAGTGAGGACGCTCGACGTTGTAATAGTTAGTAATTAAATTAGCTATAACGTAATTCTATATTTAAGAGTCGCTAGCTAGTGCTCCAGATTCTCAATTGGGTGTTGCACTGCGAAAGCGTTGATGTTGTTAAGGTTGAGCTTTTTTATAAATTAAAATTGTAAACAAGTTTAAATTAGTTTCCACTTTAGGGTTGTCTTATTTCCAAAGGAAACTTTGCCGGATGTTCTATAGAAATTTATGGGGATAAATCCTAAGAATCAGGGCGTTGTTGTAATAGTTAATTTGAATTGAATAGAATTAGGAATTTAGTTCCACGCTCTCCGAAGTAGTTCAGTGAATGTGATGATAATAGTTCGCATTATCTCGACTATAATCTCTTTCGCTGTGCTTAATACTTTGTAAGGTGGTTGGGAGAATTCAGACTGTTACAGCCAGCGTGAGAATTGAAGTACATTCTTAAACCTTGGCCTTTCACAAAATGGACAGTAGATGCCATAGGAGAAATCAATTCTACATCCTCTAAAAAGGATTCATACATCCTAGTGGTTACTGATTACTTCACTAAATAGGTGGAGGCTCAGGCTTTCAATAAGATTAATACTCAAGTTGTGATAAATTTCTTGGAAAAAAAATCTTTACAAGATTTGGGATTCCAAAAACTATAACCTTTTATCAAGCCACTGTATTCAGAAACCCTGACTTGTTGGACTATCATAATCCATTTGGGATTACTAAGTTAAATTCTACACCTTACTATGCTCAGGAAAATGGTCAAGCTGAGGCTACCAATATGATCATAGTGAAAAGGATCTCAAAGTTGATAGATAATAACCCAAGAAAATGGGTTTAATTGTTGCTATATGCCCTATGGGGCTACATGACCTTTAAAAGGGAAGCAACAAGAGTTACTCCTTATTCACAAGCAGATAAATATTGAAGTTAGTCCTAATTTAAAAGCAACAGGAACTTCACACTACAGTAATCCTCGCTAAAGTGAACATAAGGTCATCTAGAGTAGCCCAATAAATGGGATTATCTATAGATGACTATTCACAAGCAATAAATATTTAAGTTATGGATGTTGATCTTCAAGCTAAGGAAGAAGATTTGGCCAAAATGAGAATCCAAAAAGAAAAGGTTGCTAGGGCCTATAACAAAAAAGTAGTGCATAAAGACTTCCTGGAGAATGATAAAGTCTGGAAAATATTTCTGCTGGAAGCAGCTTACAAAGATTCGCATCTAGGGAAATGGTCACCTAAGTGGTAAGGTCCCTTTATCATTCATAAGAAAATGTCTGGAAATGCATACACATTAAAAGATATAGATGGTAGTATAAAAGACAAAGCCTTGAATGGCAAATTTCCAAAAAAGTTCATTCATCTCTGTGGGAACAACATGATCATGTGTTTCAACAAAAACATGCAGAATTGTTTCGAATATCTAGGGATTATTGAAATTACAACATTAAAAAATAGTGTTATAAATCTTAAACGTTCAAACATTGTCTAACAGCTGAACTAAGGTTTCAATGGTTGACCAATAATTACAGAGTTTCTCCTTTCGGAGGATCAAGCTTTGTTGTATAACCATTTCCTTGAACATCTCTTACCCCAAATTGGCAAGCTTGGTGCGCCCTTGGTGTAGCTTTTTATTTTCAATATCAATGGAGCTTTGGAGCGAAGACTTCTCATTAATGATATTGATCTCCTCTTTGTTAATCTCAACCAAGCGATTCTATAGAGAGTGTCTTTCCTCATAAAGAGGCTTTACGTTCTGATCATAAGAACTCAAAGAATCTTGGATCTGTGTACTGAAGTTTTTAAAGGACTTGGCTTGAGCTTCTAAAGAATTTTCCTCTTCTTGAAGATTTTGAGCTAATAATTTGAGAGATTGAACTCTTGTTTCAGCATTACATTGTTGGAGAAGAAGGGTTTCCTTAACATAATCAAGGTAAGCGTTGTGAAATCAGGGATTCCAAACTCTTCTTGAGAATCGGCCCAGAAGTGTGATCACAAGGATTTTCTATAAGGGTCAGGCAAAGGTCCCATATCTTGTCTTCTTGTTTTATGTGCTCAGAAGACTCATCATTGGGGGAATAATCAGTGCTACTTACTAGAAGAAGATTGATTCCTTAGAATGATGGACATATTCACATTAACCTCGTTTTGTCCATCAGACTTTTTCATCATACTTTCTTCTTGGGTGCTTCCCTTTGCATCATAAAGTAGAGAAAAGCGAAGTTAGAAAGAGAGTGAAGTCTGGTTTTATGAGGATATGGATTCTTATAGAGGAAGTGTACAATGAATTCACGAGGAAAGCAAGGCAAACCAGTCCCACAAGAGGATTATGAAGTTGATGATGAACCTTTGGATATAGAGGTAGTCAAAAGCTCAAGATTAATTCTCAAGGGTGTAACCTCTAAAGGTATGACATCCTCTGGAAACCTCACCTCTAATAATAGAGGGGTTCGCAATGACAATTGATGGAGTGATAGGAGAGCTTGGAAATTCAATATCTAAGGCAGTTGATTCCAAGGGGTCTTCATCAAACTGATGAAGCAAGTCTTCTTCAGTAGACTCCACATTAGGATGCATAATTTCTTCCAACTAAGAGGGACCATGTCCTTCTAAAGCAGGGACAACAATTGAATCCATTTGGGGGGCAGGATTGCTCGTTAAGGAAGTGGGATGAGTGATGACGGGTTCATCAACAGAACCATTTTCTGGAGCTAATCCTAGGCCAACTGTTGTAGGAATATCTACTGAAGGTTGATTGGTAGAGTCGAGAGGAGATGGCTTCTCAAAAGAAGGACCACTAAGGTTCTTATACTCTTTCAAACCAAAAGAACATGAAATGAAAACAGGTTCATGTTCCAAAAAATTGAAACTTCTTAGAAAGAGAGTGAGAGAAGGTATCCATACCTACTTTAGCTTCAGAAAGTTCAATTTTGGAAAAGATTTTAGATATGTTCTTCATATCATCCTCATCAGAAGAGATATCATAATGTTGAATCTTTGAAAATGCTTCTAACTTAGGACGTTTCCTATAAGAATGCCTCAAGGATTTAGGAGCAGAAAGGCAACTATGATCTCTCTTTTTGGTAGGCTTCTAAACTAATTCAAATTACTCCACTAATTCCTGTGATGGAGTGCTCTTGAAGGCAGAGAGACAATTATAATCTCTTTTCCTTGCAGCCCTCTTGAAAGGATCAATATGCTCCATTGGTCCTATGGTTCGAATGTCCTCATCAGTTTGGACATCCCCATAGGAAATCCCTTGATCAAAGGCAGCATCATCCTCATCTTCTGAAGCAACGGGAGGGGGAATATGTTGGCCTACAACGGTCCTGTATATTCTGCCATATCTAGAGACCACTTTCGTTCCATCACGGACTTTTAGTTTCTTCTTGCCAACTTTTGCTAAAAAGCACCAAAAAGGTATGAGGAAGAATAAGTAATATTCATTCCTCATAAAATCTACAAATAACTAAGGAAAGAAATTACTTATATCCCAAAAAGAGTTGATCCTCTAAGTGCGTCAAAGTATCAGCACATTATTGATCATTTTGGAACACATGATCTCACCATATTTGGAAGTCTCGAACGGTTTTAGTGACCCATTTCCAAGGAGTAATGGACATAAGGGTAAGACTAAGTGTGTTGCTTCTAAGGGCTTCCTTCCTCAAATCGACCCCATAACATCCAAGGATCATTGAGGCTCAGGAAATAAGGCATAGCTAACATTTGGATCAATTCAAATTGTCTAGCTACCAGCTCTGGGTTATAGCCTTGAAAGCCAAAGTACTCAGGTTCAGCTTCTATCAAATCCTTGAAGCTAAGGACACTACTCCAAAAGTTCCCACTCCCTAAGGAGCTGGAGTGAACGTCTAGGGATTATGGCTAAACAGGCATTGCATAAAGGTTCCAAGGGTCCTTTTTAATAGAAACAATCTGTTTGCTTGGGAAAATATTCCAGATGCCAGGATTGTCTTTAAAAACCAAGAAATACGAGAAGAGTAAGCTTGGATGCCAAACCTCATCTGGAGATACAAGATTGAAGCTAACTTCGGCATAACAGCTACAACCTTCAAGTTTGGAGAGGAATGAAAGAGGATCAAAAGAAAGGTTATGTTCCGCTGAACCCTTAGATGCTTCAAAAGCAAAAGGAGGGTTGATGACCATCGTAGTGGGAAGATATATGTGGCCCCAGCAAATCAAAAGCCACATGGGTCCAAATCCCTTATAAGTAGAGAATATAGGGGACTTAGAGGTCGGAATTCAAATACCTTTGAAATACTCTCTACTCCAGAAGAGACATTTATAAAGTTGTCCTAATAAAACAGGAGCTAAAGCAACTTCCTCAGAAGTATAAGAGATGTTAACAGCTAGAGATAGCCATAATCTTACAACTCCTCCAGCCCCGGACATCATTAATTTGGAGAGTGAAAAAGTGAGGAGCAATTCCTCTTCTTGGGGAGTTACTGCTTCACTAGGATCCTTATTAGTGAAGAAATCAACAAATCTTTGAAAGCCACACTTGCTAGCATTAGCAGATTGACTAGCAATTTGGCTAAAGATTGATAGACATTGATTGTACAGCTGGTTATATTGGTGGAATATGGGGAGGTCAATCATATTTACCCGTTAGAGAAGTCCTAACAATAAAGGCAATATCAGCCAATGTTACAGTCATTGGTCTCCATCGGAACAAGAAACAGTTGATGGCAGGATCCACACAAGCCAGCAACGCAATGGATTTAGCTCCGTCAAAGGGAATAGTTTCATAAAAAGCTAGTCTCAAGAAAGGTAGTATACTGTTCTTGGTCCACTTGTCATGAAAGAGTTGCATGCGCCAAAACCATGCTCTTGCGTTCACTCCTTAAATCCAACCTTTTAAAGGTTTGCTGGATAAAGTAGACCTCAAAGTAAATGGAAGCATTATGGGTTTAGTATCTTCTAAAATGATATGATCCAAGAATGGATAGCATTGCTCTAAAATAAGTTGACATTTCTGGCTTTGCATTCTAAATGGAAAGCCAGGTCCAATGGTGGCAATTTTCTCCTTCAAATGCGTACTAGGAGAATCAGTGCACTTATTCACATACCATAAATACTTGAGATTTATATTTTCCAATGTTCAATCTAATGGTGCTGCATAATTGACGAGCCGCCTCAGATTGCATGGTAGTAGCCTTTTTAACAAGTGCCTCATGAATTTCATTTTCACGGTGAGTTCTTTCATTAGACATGGTGAATTGAAGTTTGGTAATGTTTGTGAATCTGCAAATAAATGAATTAAATTAGTATAAAAGATTGTAAATTTCCCTAAAATCCTTGAAAAGGATATTAATGGATAAGAAAACAAATACTAAGCACGTGTGTAATGCGTGTCATATTTATTTTGGGTCATCTTTTAACTGGGCCATATTAATATCAAGTTTTAACAAATTAAAACATAAAGGTCTTAAAGTCATCATGTTAAGGAAAACTCATTCTAACGGGTAGTGACTTGGAAGCCCATCATAAGGGGTGTGTTATGTTAAAGCCCATTTATAGAGGGGCGTAACTTTTGGTTTTCAGAGGTTTTCATAAGACGGTAAAGTCCCTTCTAAAAAGGGGTAAGTGTAATAATCTTAACATCACACTTATCTCCTGAAAACACTCCCTAAAGAAAAACTTCCCATCTCCCTAAACTCTCTCAAAAACACCCATCTCCAAATGGATGCTCCATAACCTTTTGTCTAGTCCTGTATCACAGGAGCCTCCGATCTCAACCCCCAAGAGGTTGATCAACCTTTCATCCCTTCTCCTGAAATTACAGAGGAGGTAGATGAAAAAGTGGAGGAGGAGGAGGGAGAAGATACTCCTCCCCCGTCAAATAGTTCTGACGGAGCGCGATGATGATGAAGATGAACCTCCTGCCAAAAGGAGGAGGGTTCAGGGAGGGTTCTTCTCATAAGATGAGTACCGCTCTTCTTCTGGCGATGACTACGACAATCCTTATGGAGGCACCAATGGTAGCGATTCTAAGACAGTCTCAGAAACTTTTAAGCCAAGGCCCCCAAGGGATTAGGATTAGGCCTAGTATTTAGAATTATAAATTTCTAAATAGGTTGAAATTTTTTAAATTTTCAGCTTTAGGTTGTAATTGTTAATGAAATATAAATTTCTTTTTATAAAATTGTTCGAATGTTTTATTGCATTATATATTTCTGTCCAATAAAAGTTAGATAGTTTAATGAGTTATTCAAATGACCATCAAATCAAATAATGCATGTTAAAAAAATGGTTATGTTTTAAATAAAGTGTCTCTTTTTATACTAAAAACTGTTAACCATTATTAAAGTAATAGACATAAAATTACTTCTAAAAAGTAATGAAGGATTGTTCAACTTGCATAAACCATTAAATGGTTAAACTCTAGAGAAATAATATGACATATCAAGAGTTAGTGGGCAAGCCCAATTTACCTATGTTTACCCCTAAGGGCTCAAATGTGGGGAAGTTAAAAAGGATTAAGATGACGCATTATTATTTTTTAAAACGATAACAAGTGACACTTCATTTATCCCTAAAAATAGGGATAACGGTTAATATAATGTATTATAAATATGCTATTTTACTGCATGTGAAAATATCTCATTCGTAAAATCATTACTTTTCAAATTACAAAAATCCCAAAAAATTCTTAAGAGATGGCCAATGAACAAGTTGCACATCGACAAATTTTCCCTAAAGAGTGCTAGAGACACAGGTTTAATATGGAAATCCTTAAAGAAGATTGGGAGGAATTCAAAGAAGTAGAGATAAGTAAGTGGCAATCCAAAATCATAAAAACTCTGGCCAAAATATATGGAGGAAACAGGCTCTAGCTCTACACTTATGGGAAATGATATAGATTTCCTAGCGCCAATCCTCTGGCCACAGATGGAAAAAAGTGTATTATTAAAACTCCTAACAGTCTGCAAAGCATGGGGAGAATGCATTGCAAGACAATATTTCCCTCCTTAACTAGCCTTGAAATATTACACATCCATCATCCGTGAAAGTAGTTTAGGTATCTTCACCAGGAAATGTAGGGTCGTCCAAGTCGACGAAAATACAAGCTTCAAAAAGCATATATAGTATAAGTGTACATGCCTTTTATGGCAATAACACTTGTTGGAGAGAGGTGTCTCTATGCCTCTAGGTGAAGACTATTCAGATGATGATGACCCCGATGTGGATGAGCATGAAGAACCACATATCATCATCAGTTTTGCCCACCTTCAAACATGATAGATCAAGTAATAGGGTAAAAACTTTAGTAGTCCGTAGTCAAATCTGTAATACGTAGTTTATCTTCCTACGAAACTATGTATTTCTATTGATAATTAATAAAATGTCTTGTTTTTTAAAAAACGATATCTTATTATTATAGAATGTTATTTCAATTAAATGAAATAGTTTTATGTTTATTGTTCCATTTTTACTTCCATATCGTACCAAATTACGCGTATTAATTGTCGTTCACAAAATGAATGATAAATCAAGGAAGCAAAGTTTAGGCCCAAAGGTCTAAATATAATAATATTATTATAAGATCTATCAACAAATTTGTAACTTTAAAATAAGAAGGCCTATAAACTTCTCGAAAAAAGGGTCAAAGTACTCAATTACTCACTGATCCTGAAAGTTATTATAAAAATAACCATTGAGCACTAGTGGAAAAATGAAGAAGGGCTGCGCTAAAAAAGGCATGTAGGGCAGCGCTTTTTGACAGCAGCCCTTTCAGTAGCAGCCCTTCACTTTTTAAGTAGGGCTGCGCTAGAAAAGCGCAGCCCTTAAGCTAGAAGGGCTGTGCTAGTTAGGAAAAAGCGCAGCCCTTCTAGCCCAGAAGGGCTGCGCTAGTTAGGAAAAAGCGCAGCCTTTCGGAGCTAGAAGGGCTGCGCTTTTTCCTAACTAGCGCAGCCCTTCCTACCAAAAAAAAAAAAAAAAAAAAAAAAAAATTGACAATTTTTTACTCATAATCTCACATTTTCTGAAATTAAACAGAAGAGAAGAGAAACGAAACGAAAATACTAAACCCAAAACAATAAAAAGAATGAAACGAAAATGAAAAAAAGGAACAAAAACTAATATACAAAGAAAATATACAAGAAGTATACAAGAAGTATACAAGAACATTAATCAAAACAAAGATGAAAATACAAGAAATTATATACAAAGAGATATAGAAGAACATTAATCAAAATAAACAAAGAGAAGTATACAAGAACATTAATCAAAATAAACAAAGAGAAGTATACAAGAACATTAATCAAAACAAAGAGAAGAAGAACATTAATCAAAATATATAAACAAAGAGAAGTATACAAGAACATTATAGATCTGAAAATACAAGAACTACCTCCACACATTAACCTAATAATGTTTAAATACATAAAACAAAACCCTAATACATAATTTAAGGGAAAAAAAATTTCGGAAAAACTTAAAATGCCTATTTGGAGGCTTAAACGAACTCGGATGGCTTAAAAAGCCTAAACATCACAGCATAGCAGTGAGTTTGACTCGTTGGCCCGTTCCGCTTCCGAAAAGGTATCACAATAGGCAATCGGACTCCGTCGCCATGTTTAGTGCAAATCATTTCAAGGTTTTTGTCGCAAATGTTTATGGGAGTTTTTGAGAGAGAAGAGAGGATGAGAGAGAAGAGAGGATGAGAGAGAAGGAGGAAAGGAATAACGAGGGACGTGAGAGAGGAGAGAGAATGAGGGATAATATATTTGACGAATCCCCGCTCAATATTTCAAAGCCCGCGATTCCGAAATTTCAAATTTTTTCAGGAAGGGCTGCGCTTTTTTAAAAAGCGCATCCCTTCTTACCTACAGAAGGGCTGCGCTTTTTTAAAAAAGCGCAGCCCTTCTGCTTAGTAGGGCTGCGCTTTTTCGGAAAAGCGCAGCCCTTCCTGCGCAGCCCTTTCTGTTTTTTCCCCTAGTGGAGAAAATGGACCGGTTATTTAAAGGAACTTGGCCATAATAATTCATCATTCATTTTCATTTCATAAAAGCAAAATGAACAATGAAACCTATGCAAACATAGCAGCCGAGTTTGATGATGATTGTTTCAATCAGTGTTTTGCTTTCAACAATATCAATGAAGACAAGGAAGCCTTCATCACAGCTAAAAAGGTGAAATGGTAGGAAAAAATAATGAGGGTGTTTGGCGATGAACCTACAATGGAGCTAGAATACTTGGCGCTGGCAGGTTCAAGTGCTACCAAGGTCGGTGCCAACATCAATCTTTTATCCACCCATGTGTGTTCTAAGCTAGTAGAAAGATCACAAGATCAACTGCTAACAGTTTGCAAAAGATGGAGAAAACAGGTTATCACTACCTTTAATTTCCCTAGGCCTCAAACTATGAATTGGACATACGCAAAATGCCTAGTTCTATGTTGCACCCAATCCTCCCTCAAAGTGGTGAGGATGGAAGAAGGTCGAGATGAAGCTGAGTGGAGGACAATGCACTTTAAGTGCTTATGTCAGCTCTGGGAATTGTGGACCCACGAGAACTTCTTCTCATTGTTGTACTTATCATTAATTGACATGAGGTATGCTTGGGACAACAACTACCACAGACTTATTTTCAAAGCAAGATTCAATAACTCCCCTGAAGATGGCTACTACTTTGGAGTCACAAGAAGTTTTATATGGCGAGAATTAGAAATTGAACAATATCATGTCATGGTAGAAACTGTATGTAGGGAACATTTTCAAATGTTATCTCTAGATGCAAATATTTTTTAATTAATTAAGATGTAATCATCACTAGTGGAAAAATGAAGAAGGGCTGCGCTGAAAAAGGCCTTTAGGGCTGCGCTTTTTTACAGCAGCCCTTCATATTTTAAGTAGGGCTGCGCTAGAAAAGCGCAGCCCTTCACTGTGAAGGGCTGCGCTTTTTAGGTAAAAGCGCAGCCCTTCATGGCTAGAAAGGCTGCGCTTTTACCTAAAAAGCGCAGCCCTTCCTACCAAAAAAAAAATTAAATAAAATTTTTTTTTTTGACATTTTTTACTCATAATCTCACATTTTCTGAAATTATACAGAAGAGAAGAGAAACGAAACGAAACGAAAATAAACCCAAAACAAAAAAAGAACGAAACGAAAATGAAAAAAAGGAACAAAAACTAATATACATAAGAGAAGAAATTATAGATCTGAAAATACAAGAATTAATCAAAACGATGATGAAAATACAAGAACATTAATCAAAACAAAGAGAAGTATACAAGAACATTAAATCAAAACAAAGAGAAGTATACAAGAACATTAATCAAAACAAAGAGAAGTATACAAGAACATTATAGATCTGAAAATACAAGAACTACCTCAAAACATTAACCTAATAATATTTAAATACATAAAACAAAACCCTAATACATAATTAAGGAAAAAAAACCGGAAATACTTAAAATGCCTATTCGGAGGCTTAAACGAACTCGGATGGCTTAAAAAGCCTAAACCTGTTTGACTCGTTGGCCCGTTCCGCTTCCGAAAAGGTATCACAATAGGCAATCGGACTCCATCAGCATGATTCGTACAAATCATTTCAGGCTTTTTGTCGCATTTTCTGGGAGTTTTTGAGAGAGAAGAGAGGATGAGAGAGAAGGAGGAAAGGGAGGAGGGTCGTGAGAGAGGAGAGAGAAGGAGGAAAATGGATGAGGGACGTGAGAGAGGAGAGAGAATGAGGGATAATATATCTGAGGCCCGCTCAATATTTCAAAGCCCGTGATTTTTTTATTTCAAATTTTTTAAAGAAGGGTTGCGCTTTTTCTAAAAGCGCGGCCCTACTAAGTGAAGGGCTGCGCTTTTAGAAAAAGCGCAGCCCTTCTGTTATGTAGAGCTGCGCTTTTGTACAAAAGCGCAGCCCTTCCGCCGCAACCCTTCCTTTTTTTTTCCCTAGTGCATTGATTTTTATCTACGTATAGATAAATCATAATATGAATATTATGAATTACTTCTAATGGTAATTTTCTTAGATAATCTTTTTAATTGTTTAAACAATTAGTTTTTGTTTCATTAAAATAAAGTGAAAACAAATACGTGTCTTTTTACTCTTGTATTCCTCAAAAAACTGTCCCCATGAATTGGGCAGTCAGGAAAATTTAGTGGACAAATAAACATCGTAGTCTCTATATATATACATATATGTATAAAATCTCTAAAAGATTTGGGACTTAAAATGGATTATATACGCCTATCCATGTTTCATCAATGTGCCCCATAATGTATGTCATATCCATTAAAATTCCTCAATCATCATAACGCATTGAATGTCATATCAGGAGATAAGGGTGAATTTATGAAGAACGAATCCACTAAATGGATTTCTTCTATTAAAAAGTAATATGGAGATAATCCTGTCATACAACAGGATCTAAGATATACAAGGGGATCTAAAGTCGTTCAAATAGGGTTCATTCTAGATGTCATGCAAAAGTGGATATTTTCCAAACTTGAAAAGGATGATCAAGTTACATCTCTTTTGTTTTGCAAATCATGGGGTAAAATTATGACAGAAAAATATGGCAACCTAATATACCTTGGAGATATCTAAGAGAACTTCTGTCAAATGAACCACAAAAAGCAAAAAGGTTTATAGAATGGTGGATGGATCATCTTCAAGAGATATATTACAATACAAATGTGCGTGCCAAATATGGCATGATCTCATGATCTATGATGTAGATCCTTATTAGTTATTACAAAATAATCCTATATGCTCACATCCTAAACAAACTTTCTTAATGGATTTCACAATGGCTAGAAAGATTGTTCCTCCCAACCAAATTAAGCCATCCTAAAGAATTGTATGTCGATCACCTTAAAACAATGGAAGAAGTCACATTCAGAATATGGATGATATTGGCTATAATCATTGAAAGTCCATCTCTACTAATAATTTGTAGGCTCTAAGTATATCACTCCACAAATCAAATGGACACTTTGTTACGATCATTTTCAGATGCTTAATAACATTTATTGTGGTACATTATATTAGACCTCAAAAAGTTTAAACTTCATTTTAATATAAAGGCCCGGTCATAATATAAAGCCTATGAAAGAAAGCAATGAAACTCAAGGTCAATCAAGGTCTTCGAGATATGGAAATCAAGAAAGGACAAAGGCATGAGTAGTTAAATGAATGATCATGAAACGAGCCACATAAACAAGAACGTGTGCACTACAATGCATGAAAACAGTTATGATTTGAATCAAAGATGATTCAGATCATTTTCCTCTAAAGATGCATGGAATACGTAGCACATTGGTTTATAACTACAAGGAAGATCATCAAGCAAAAAAAAAACACAACACACAACTTGCAAATTACTTTTCTAGTGTAGCTTAGCCTTAGCCTAGCCAACCCCTTCTGAGGTTATAGTTTAGTTCATTATATCTAGAACATGTATTAGCACCAAGTTCGTTAATCCTCCAGTTGAAGCAAGAACTCATAGAGGTAATAATCTTCGTGTTTTCACTTTAGTTGTCCAGCCTAGATTATCCTCATGTGCTGGAAAACTTATTCTAAAAGTTTGTGATGAATGGGAATGTTTGGCTATGTTTGGGTATAATCAATAGATTAATTTAGAGGTGATCATGGGCTATGCCGGGCCGAGGGAAAAAAATTTGCACATTGGTCGGGCTATTTCGGGCCCAAAGCCCACTATTTCGGGTCGAAATTAGCGGGCTTTTCAGGTCAAAGTCGGGTCGGGTCAAAAAGTAGACTAAAAAAGTCATTTTTGGATTGCTTAAAGCCAAAAAAAATTCGGGTCGGGCCGGGCCAAAATGATCAACTCTAGATTAATTATTGCTGCTTGTTCTATTTATTGTTTTTCACCTATATTTATTAGTTGTTATACGTTAACCAATTAGATTACAACAAAGTACGTTAGCAAGGTTTAATCAAATTAAAACTAGTAACTCTCAGGGACTAAGACGCATATGGCATTCAGTTTCAACTATTGGATGTGCATTGACTTGTTTGCAAAGTCAACCAACTGATTTTGCACCCACAACTATGAAAATAAAAATGAAAGCACCTTAGCTCTTATTTTGCTTAAGGCTCATAATATATCAGAAACGGCCTTGATTTTAATAAGTATAGAAGATCTTAATCGAAAGAAAATTGATTTACGTGAGATTTCGTTAAATTAAGACATTTATTTCGGTAGACTAAATAGCTGAGTCAGTGTTGCCTAATAAAAAAAAAAAGTTGTGTCGGTGTGTGTTGTTTGTCGAGGCTCATATCTCAAATCTCAAGTCGATAGTGAGAATTCAGAAACCTTAGAACATATGCTTTGGGAAAGGGAGGTAAGAAAACAAGGTTTTAATACAACAAATGAAGGGACTACATTTAAAGCTCAGATGAAATTTAAAAGCACGACATTATGTATGATTGGTGCGTTTACTATTTGTCTATTTGATAACAGCCTAGCTAGAATTCACGTGTCAGAAATCTTAAGAATAAAAAGGGTTTTCTTTTATGTTGTATTAAGGGGCTCTAGCAAAATATACATTCTGTAAAACTATTCACTTCATTTCATGTTGTAACTAGTATTTTTAGCCTGACGATATCCCAATCCAGTTACAATTATTAAATAATCTATTATTTGTAAATTTCATAATTGATTTTATTAGTTTTTCATAAATTTCTATCTAACGCGAAATTGAAAAATAGACGTTATTACGGAATAAGTTGTTTGAAAAAAATTCTAAGGAATTGGAGATAAAAGTAACAATTTCAATGGAATGATAAATGCAAAGGGTCAAAAAGAAACGGAAATATTGTTTGTCCAAAAAAAACTTCCATTTGTTTTACTCCAAAAGATCCATTTGTTTTCATCCAAAAGATTGTTATCCTGAAATAATGTATTGAGCTCTTATAGGCATTTGCGATGCCGCTATTGCGATAGCCCTTCGGGTTCTATTTTCGGCCACTCAGCTTATTTGATAAAGTATTCGTTCTGGTTTGACAACAGTTACCCAATATTCGGGAGGTCCTCTTCCCGAACGGATATGAGTTTTTTTGGTGTAAGAGAATGTTATTACTTTAATGAAAGTGTTAGAGATTTTTTTTTAAAAAAAAAAAAACTTGTCGATGTTTTATAGTCACACACACACACACACACACAGATATATATATATATATATATATATATATATATATATATATATATATATATATATATATATATATATATATATATATATATATATATATATATATATAATATATATATATATAGGCGAGATCACATGAGAATGCTCCTTACGTGAGAAATGAGAATGAATCTCAACCACACGATTGGTTTAGAGTTACAACACTTATTCATTAGAGTTATATCCCTCTAAAAAAATTTGAATTCAAAAACAAAGTTGTTTTTTTTTAAATTTTTTTTTCAAATATATTATTTTTGGAGTTACATCACTTTTTCATTAGAGTTACATCACTTATTCATAAGAGTTATAACGTGTAAAATTCATTCTCATTTCTCATATAAGTATGCATTCTCATATGAACTCACTTCTATATATATATATATATATATACTTATAAGAATTCATTACGTTTTACTTTAAAAAAACCAAATATTAAAATTATAGTAGATTGGTGGTTAAAGTCTAACATTTTATTTCAAAAGGTATGTCATGTATTTGATTCCTAAGTAGCTACACATTGTTATTATTTTTAAATGAGATCATAAACATGTATATACAAAACTTTGGGAAGAGTGTCACGTGGCACCGTCACTTGGATAGGAACACCTTTTCATATATTTGTGTAGATAGATGTATAGATGCTTCTTTATTTTTACGAAAAAATATATATATATTGTTTCTTATTTCTTACAGGAATTAAAGAAATAAGTAAAAAAAATATTATCATTTGTATTGTTAAATCACACTCCATACTTGTATTGATAGGATAATTTTCTTTTTGAATTCAATATTTTCAATATTAAATATATATGGCTAAAAAACAAAGAAAAACTACATCAAAATTGACAAACAACATTAAATCATTACTAACGCTAATGCACGTGACATATTTTAATTTATTTTGTCAATTTGTTTAGCAAAATTCGACTTCCCACTCCTTCAAACCTCAACTACTCCCCCCCCCCACACTACGCATGCCTCAAACCCTATATTGAGTTCGTCAGTTCTTGGATCTCCCATTTGCATGCCGTTTTCGAATTTCCCTTGATTTAGTAATATTCAAGCTTCCATCAGTTTTAACGCAATTTGGAAGCTACGAGATTAGATAATTTGACATCGAAAACTGGTTGAATTTAATTAGAATTCTTCTGATCAGTAAGTTTGTCTTCAAATATGTCCTTTTTTTGCATTGAATTTTGGAAATTTCAATCTCTGATTTTTGAATTACCATGGTTTCTCCGTCTTCAGTCTCCTATCAATCTTAGTTTTTGTAATTCTTCATATCTAAAGATTGTTTTTCTCTTAGTCTCGCAGATATTGAACTTCCAATTTTTGTTGGATTCTTTGTTTCTTTCCTCTCATCATCTTGGGCCCTCGGCGGCTTGGTCACTAAGAGAACCAAATCAACCGATAATTGTTTTTCTGTTTATAACAGGTAAGTTGTTATGCTCTTATTTTCCATAATTCTAGTTTTGATTTATAATTGTGCTGTTCTTTGTGATTCTAGTTGAAGATTGAGTTTTTCTTTCATTTTTTTATAATCGTGCTATGTGTTGTCTAGGTAAATTTGGATTCATGCTTCTCTAGTGCTTTATCTTATTGTTTATCTTCTATCTCTTTCCTGATCCTGTTTCTTGAATGTTGATCTCTGTTTGGCATTTCATTCTGTTATAGATGGTAACGAGGCTGCTTCACCATTGATGCTTGTCAAGGATACTAAACTAATCCATTTGGTTAGTGATTGTATCTTCCTTCTAAACCTGATGAGATAAATGCTTCTTTCATGGAAGTCTTTAATTTGATTCATTAAGTTCTCTCATTTTCATTGTTGTTATTTTTCTTCGAATAAGTTAGACATGTTAGAGTCCTTAAATCCATAGGAGTGTCTTGTTTCCTTTGATGTAATTTCATATTAGTTGTTTCGAGTTGTAATGATTAAAATCATAGAATCTTTGTAAGCATGACGAATTATTAGCTTAAGATGTAATGACACAAGTTAAAATAAGCTAAGGAAGCACGTCCAAGGAAAGAGCATATGCAATGTGATTATGGCTGAATTTTAGGAGTTTGTTACACTCCTTGATCACACGTTTAAACTGCAACAACTTCCGTATCATCAAGGTGTGCAAGAGTGGAGTCCAAGTGATGCTTGAAGTATGTGAATAGCAGAAGCAACCCACATTCAAGAAGGGAGTAAGGCGCCACCAAAATAGGAGCAGTTGTTACTTCCTTTGCACGTTGGTAACTAGCCGTTGTGTCCTAGTTGGTAGTTTGTTTAGTTGGCCACTTCTACCTTGTCTTAAGCCTTGATTCGTACATGTAATAGTGGGTAGTTAATTTGTTAATTTCCTTAAGTATTTTGTTTAGAAAAAATCAGAAAACTTAAGTTGTAATAGTCTATAAATAGACGGATGAAATGAAATGAAAGACATGACTTTTATGAGTTAACAAGTGTTTTATGCCTATGCTTGACTAACCTTGGCAAGTTAGTTTGTGTTCTTAGGAGCTTTTAGATTGCTTGGTGGTGTGACTTATCCAAGTAGTTTAGGAGTTTGCTATTCAATCAAGCTTGTGGATTCAAGCCTCTTGATTGTCTATTTTATCAAATTCCCCGTCAAGGCTCAGTGCTGTACTCCGTGCTGCTATTGTTCGAAACATTAAAACTTGTATACTTCGAATGTTACTCCAATTATACAACATCTTGGTATCAGAGCTACGCTTAAATCCTATCCAATTCGATCATCATTAATCCCCAAACACATTCCCCAACAACCCCAAACACAAACAAACCATTTCGAACTTGTTCCAACCATGGGTGACGAATCTAATCCCCTTGCCAATTGGCGTGAGACCATGAGGGTATTTGAAGAAGAAAGGAGGGAGAGTGATGCTAGAATGGCCTTATTACAAGACCAAGTGAGGCAACTCTCAATTCGACTTCAACACTAACGAGAAGCATGTGACGATTCAGATGATGCAAGTGACATAACTTTGCGTACTAGGAGGCTCAACCCTCGACCTTCTAATGATATTAAGGTTGATATACCTGACTATGATGGTAAGCTTGATCCTGATGAGTTTGTTGAATGGATTAGAGCTATTGAGATAGTATTTGATTACAAGCAAATCCCGGAGGATAAAAGAGTAAAGCTTGTAGCATTGAAATTGAGGAAGTGTGCCTCAACATGGTGGGCGAGTGTGTGTGCCAAAAGAGAAAGATTGGGAAAGGAGAAACTAAGGAGTTGGGAGAAGATGAAGAAACTTCTCAAACAAAAATTCTTGCCAACCTACTATGTACAAGAAAATTTCTCAAAATTCCATCACCTCAACCAAGGAAGTAAGACGGTTGAAGAGTATGCAAGGGAGTTCGAGGCTTACATCATGAAATGTGATGTAATGGAGGATGAACCTCAAACATTGGTGCATTTCTTAGGAGGCTTAGATCCTTCTATTGCAAATGTGGTTGAGTTGCACTCGTACTCAACCCTAGAGGAGCTAGTTCTGTTAGCTCACAAGGTGGAACGTCAAAACAAAAACAAATCCAAATGTAAATGGGACTCCTCTCGAACCTTTACCAAGCCTACCCCATATTCTAAACCAAACACAACCTTTCTAAGCCAAACACATCCTACTCTTCTAAGCCACCCCAAAAGATTGACACCAAACCAACTGTGCCAAGAACCCCTTGACGTTGTTATAGGTGTCAAGGACTAGGGCACATTGCCTCTGAATGTCCTAATAAAAAGGTCATAACTCTTGCGGAGTATGAAGCCATAGAAGAGGGTTATGAAGAAGAGGAGGAGGAGGAGGAGAATGTAGAGGAGGAGGAAGAGGGACGTTACATTGGACTTCATGATGGTAAATGTTTAGTGGTGCGAAGAACTCTTAGTGGTTTAGCTACTAACGAGGATCAATTGCAAAGAGAGGCTATTTTCACACGAGGTGCACCATAGGAGGCAAAGTTTGCTCCTTATCATAGATGGTGGCAGTTTCACAACCGTAGCCTCATAAACTTTGGTCACTAAAGTAAACTTGAAAACTAACCCTTACCCTAACCCATATGTCATACAATGGTTGAATCAAGGAAAGGGAATACATGTCTCTTCACGTGTATTATTAGCTTTCACCATTGGAAAGGAGTATAATGAGGAATTGTGGTGTGATATTATTCCCATGATTGCGTGCCATGTTCTATTGGGAAGACCCTGGATGTTTGATAGGAAGGTGATACATGATGGCTATAAGAACACTTATGCCTTTGTGAAGAATCAAAAGAAGATTGTCTTAACCCCTTTGTATCCACGGCACAAAGAGCAAACCAACAACAAGCCAAAATCCCAGTGTCGTTAACCACTCTCATCAAATCATCCTATCATGAATATGAACCATTTCAAGAACTCATCTTGAGTGGTTTAGATCAAACCCCTCATCCACCATCTGAACCCCAACACCCTTTGCTAACCCCTCTGCTTAAACAATTTAAGCACGTTTTTCCACAAGAAATACCCCCTGGCTTACCCCCTAAACGGGACATCCAACATAAGATTGACCTTATTCCCGGAGTTAGCCTGCCTAACAAACCTGCTTATAGGACAAATCCTAAAGAAACCGAAGAGATAAGGAGGCAAGTGGAGGAATTGAAGGTGAAAGGCTTGATTAGGGAGTCACTTAGCCATTGTGTTGTCCCTACATTGCTCGTGCCTAAGAAGAATGGTGAATGGCGCATGTGTGTTGATAGTAGGGCCATCAATAAGATCACTGTAAAGTATTGTTTCCCTATTCCAAGGTTGAATGATCTTTTAGATGACTTACATGGTTCGAAAGTCTTTTCAAAGATAGACCTAAGGAGTGGCTATCATCAAATTTGAATCCATGAAGGGGATGAGTGGAAGACGGCCTTTAAAACAAAAGAAGGCTTGTATGAATGGCTAGTTATGCCATTTGGGTTATCAAATGCACCAAGCACATTCGAGAGGTTAATGAACCAAACCTTAAAACCTTTTCCTGGTCGATTTGTAGTGGTGTATTTTGATGATATCTTGGTGTATAGCAAGAATGAATTGAAGCACGTTGATCACCTACACCAAGTATGTGAAGTCTTGAAGAAGGAACAACTCTATGGAAACCTTGAGAAGTGTCATTTCTTCTCAAATCAGGTTGCCTTTCTCGGTTTCCTTGTTTCACATCATGGCATTGAAGTGGATGAAAAGAAGGTACAAGCTATTAGAGAATGACCAATCCCATGTTCCATCCAACAAGTAAGAAGTTTTCATGGCTTAGCTTCCTTTTATCGAAGGTTTGTACGAGATTTTAGTACTCTCATGGCTCCTGATACATATTGATTAAGAATTCAAGAGCATTCGAACGAGTAAGAAAGAACAAAGAAAGAGAACATAAGATGTTTGTAACAAACCGGTTCAATTAGATTGAACAACAACCACTTTCACTAACCTAAATACCACCAATCAAAGACTAAGCTATAACAATAAGCTTCTAGCTTGAGTCTACCTTGTGATTCAATCACTAAATTAACGTTTAAGTGAAAGAACTAAGCAAAGATTTGATAAAGGTCTAAACTGACCCGGTAGAACACTTAGCACACAGCTGAGTATTTTGAGCATATTGCTTTCCTTGCAATGAAGTCTCTTCTTCTCATTTGCTATGGCTTCTTTAGCCCATGTGAACTTCACATGGTCTTCTACACTACCTTAAGTCTTCAATAAGCTTGAGGTGGCATCCAAAAGGCAGCAAAAACATCTCCTAAAGCTTGCTTAGAAACCGGATTACAAGAAGCTAAACTAGCTTAGCTCTTAAACATGATTAGCTTAGCTTAAACATGTAATTAGGCTACTTAATTGCTTACTAAACTTGATTACCAATACATAATGATGATTAAGGTGTCATTAGTATTAGTTAATCTTGCTTAAGTAGAGATTAACAAAAGATTAACCTAATTAAGATGCTTAAGTAGAGTTTTAGGACAAACTGAGCTAGTTAAGCTTGTTATCACCTTGATTAGGACAATTTAAGCCCTTAAAGACCTTAATAATCCTCAATATTAACCAAACCCAGAAATTAAACAAACTTATGATTACTTTCAAGATCAGGTCAAATGCATATGCTTGATTCTCCCCTTCTTGAAGTAAGATTCGTCCTCGAATCTTGTTCTCTTTTTCACCTGAAACATGAAATTTATTGTTAGTGCACTCCCCTTCTTGAATTCTTTCTTGGTTTTTCTTTTTTTCAGTCTTTTCTTTTATTGGTATAAGGTTTGCACTTGATTTGTTTTCATGTAGCTCACTATTTTCAGTGGATTTTGGTTTCAAAATGACTGGTTTAAGTGTAATGGATTGAAGGTTTGTTTCTAGGCTATATGTGTTTTCATAACCATCATATTGCACACGCCTATCATACATCCAAGGCCTTCCTAATAAGATTTCACAAGCCTCCATGGGTAACACATCACAAAGCACGCACCTTATCTTCATAATAGCTGCCAAAAGAAAAACAAATTAGTGCTTGGTTAGAAATTTCAATTGAAGTTTCATGATTAACCCATTGAAGAAGGTAGGGTTTTGGATGTTGGATCAATGGAAGCTTCATTTCCTTAACCATGTTTAAGGACACAATATTGGCGCAACTCCCACTATCTATCACAAGTGAACATTTCTTGCTTCCCACTTCACAACTTGTCTTAAAAATCTGCTCCCTTTTCGTGAGGCTTTTGGAGCACCCCTCTTCATGGAGTAATCTTCTTGTTATGAGTAATGGACCTTCTTGGATTGGTTCAATCACCACTTCTTCCACCTGCTCCTCTTCTTCTTGTTGCTTGGATGCTTCTTCTTCTATGGCTTGAATGTCTACAAGAGTCATGACTCTCTTGTTAGGACATTGAGCTTGATAATGACCATAACCATGACACTTAAAGCACTTCACATCAGATTTTTTTGAGGTTTCATCCACTACTTTCTTCCCTTTATCAACCACCTTCAAACCGTCACCTTTAGGAGTGTAAGGAGATGTGTATGGTGTTTTAACATTAGAAACTCCCTTAGAATAGGTAGTTCCTTTCACAAAAGGTTTCTTCTTCTTCTCCTTAATGTGTTTTTCAACTTTAAGAGCTAACTTAAAGAGTTCATCTAAGGTAGAATAAGGATGTAACTCCACCTTCCTCCTAATGTCTTTTTCTAACCCTCCTAGAAAACGTGACATAGTTTGCTGCTCTCTCTCCTGTACATCCAATTTCATTAACAACTTTTCAAACTCATGGATGTAATGTTCTACCCCTTTATGGTCTTGAGATATTTCGGCCAATTGGTTATACAAATCAAGGGTGTAAGTAGAAGGTAAAAACTTCTCCCTCATTTTCTTTTTTAGCTTACTCCAACTCTTAAGTTTAGGCTTTTGCTTTCTATTCCTAGCTAAAACCACATTCTCCCACCAAAGGGATGCATACCCCTTTAGCTTAGCTACTGCAATCTTGAAAGCTTTAGCATCATCATACTCCTTAAGCTCAAAAATTCGATCACACCTTGACATCCACTCTAAGAACACATCCGGATTTAGGTTACCATCAAACTCCGGGACTTCTAGTTTTATGTCTCTAAAATCATCTTTCTTTTGTGGTTTTCTCCTAGTTCTTGAAGATTCATAAAGAACTTCCTCACTACTATCATAAGCTACTCCTTCATCCTCCACATTTGCTCTCCTTAAAGGCCCTCTATACCCTTCTCTTACAACAGTCATCAAATTAGCCATTTGCTCACTCAAAGTGGCCATTTGATTCTCCAATCCCACCATCCTTGCCTCATGCACATTCATACCTCTTTTAAACTGATTTTCTTCACCTCCACTCATGATTGATTCAACCTCAACAAGAATAGGCTAGAAAGAAAGAAAAGAAGTGTGTTTGGCTTAGAATTAGGTTCGGTTTTAGGGGGGGATTGTGTTTGGGTTTTGTTTGTGTGTTTAATGTGTTTAAGGGATGAATTAGAATGCTCTTAATCAACCTACAGCTCTGATACCAACTTATACATATTGATTAAGAATTCAAGAGCATTCGAACAAGTAAGTAAGAACAAAGAAAGAGAACATAAGATGTTTGTAACAAACCGGTTCAATTAGATTGAACAACCACCACTTTCACTAACCTAAATACCACAAATCAAAGACTAAGCTATAACAATAAGCTTCTAGCATGAGTCTACTTTGTGATTCAATCACTAAATCAACGTTTAAGTGAAAGAACTAAGCAAAGATTTGATAAAGGTCTAAACTGACCCGGTAGAACACTTAGCACACAGCTGAGTATTTTGAGCATAAAACTCTCAATTTTCATTCAAATGACTTAATTCCAAAAGGAGTACAAAGCTAACTTATATGGATACAACATGTCCAAAAATCAGCTCATTTGGACGACTTTAGGTATGCCAACTAGGCTAATAAAATAGAAGAAACAAAAATTACAACCATTACAGCACACTTCTAATAATTAGCTTAGCTACCCTATTGGAGGAGTGAAAACAGAAGAACTACCAATTGGACATTAAAATACATATCTTAAACTAAATATCCTCAAAAGATCAAGCCAATTGGAGAAGGAATGATCATTGCCCAAAACAGAAGAAAATGATGCTGTTGGACGTGAGATGCTGGGCAGATTGCTTTCCTTGCAATGAAGTCTTCTTCTCATTTGCTATGGCTTCTTTAGCCCATGTGAACTTCACATGGTCTTCTACACTTCCTTAAGTCTTCAATAAGTTGAGGTGGCATCCAAAAGGCAGCAAAAACATCTCCTAAAGCTTGCTTAGAAACCGGATTACAAGAAGCTAAACTAGCTTAGCTCTTAAACATGATTAGCTTAGCTTAAACAGTAATTAGGCTACTTAATCACTTACTAAACTTGATTACCAATACATAATGATGATTAAGGTGTCATTAGTATTAGTTAATCTTGCTTAAGTAGAGATTAACAAAAAGATTAACCTAATTAAGATGCTTAATAGATTTTAGGACAAACTGAGCTAGTTAAGCTTGTTATCACCTTGATTAGGACAATTTAAGCCCTTAAAGACCTTAATAATCCTCAATATTAACCAAACCCAGAAATTAAACAAACTTATGATTACTTTCAAGATCAGGTCAAATGCATATGCTTCAGCTCCTATCACTGAGATTACTAAACTTAAGCAATTTGAATGGAGTCCTCAAGCACAAAAAGCATTCGAAGAGGTTAAGCTTCGACTCACTACGGCCCCTATCTTGGCCTTACCTAGCTTTGAAGACATTTTTGAGGTGGAATGTGATGCTTCTGGAGTTGGTATTGGTGCGGTTCTTTCTCAAAGTGGACGCCCCATAGCTTACTTTAGTGATAAATTAAATGAAGCAAAACGAAAGTATTCTACCTATGAAAAAAGAGTTATATGCTCTTGTGAGGTCCCTTGACCATTGGTGACATTATTTGATTGCAAAGGAGTTCATCTTGCATTCTGACCATGAGGCCCTCAAATACTTGCAAAGCCAACAAAAACTTCAGCCACGCCATGCCAAGTGGGTAGAGTTTTTACAAGCTTATCATTTTGTGATCAAACACAAATCCGGAAAGATGAACAAGGGTGGTGACGCCTTGTCAAGAAGGTACTTACTACTTACTTCTCTTAGAAATCGAGTCATTGGTTTGGAGGTATTGAAGGAAGGATATAGTGATGATCCGGATTTTGGTGAAGTCTTTGCAAAATGTCAAGTTCATGCTCATGGAGACTATCATGTCTATGATGGATTTCTATTCAAAAACAAGAGACTATGCATGCCTAAGCATAGTGTGAGGGAGTCTCTAATTCGAGAATTTCATGAAGGTGGCCTTGCTGGACACTTTGGCATTGATAAAACATATACACTGGTGAGTGATTACTTCTTTTGGCCTAGATTGATGAAAGATGTCGAGTATATTGTCAAGAGGTGTTTGGCTTGTGAACACGCCAAAGGTCACTCTCTTCCTCAAGGCCAACACTTACCCCTTCCCACACCATAAGCACCGTGGGAGGACATTAGCGTTGATTTTGTTACGGGGCTTCCTAGAACAAAGCACAACAAGGATGCTGTGATGGTAGTGGTTGATAGGTTCTCAAAGATGGCTCATTTTATCCCTAGCCACACTACTCATGATGCGGTTCAAACAACTCTATTGTACTTCAAAGAGGTGGTTCGTTTACATGGAGTGCCAAGAAGCATGGTTAGTGATCGTGATACTAAGTTCCTAAGTCATTTTTGGCTTACATTGTGGAAGAAGATGGGAAACAAGTTGAAGTTTAGCAAATCACCTCATCAACAAACCAATGGCCAAACCGAGGTAACTAACCGAACCTTGGGAACTTTGTTAAGAACTCTCGCCACTAAAAGTCCGAGGCATTGGGAAGAAATGCTACCCCATGCTGAATTTGCATGCAATAGGGTGCCACATAAGATAACTAGATTGAGTCCCTTTGAAATTATTTATGGGATCAACCCATGTACTCCTCTTGACTTGGCTCTCCTTCCCATTCGAGACAAATTTAGAAAAGAGGCTGATGAGCGTGCTAAGGAGATCAAGAAGCTCCATGAACTTGTGAGGACAAGAATTATGCGTGCAAATGCCAAGATTAAAGAACGAATTGATAAGAGAAGGCATGATGTCCAATTATATCCTGGCGATTGGGTATGGATTTATCTAAGGAAGGAACGTTTTCCTTCAAAAGAGATATTTAAAGTTGAGTCCTAGAACTGATGGTCCCTTCAAGGTTGTAGCGAATATCAATCCTATCGTCTACAAGATTGAATTACCAGGTGATTATTGTGTTTCTTCTTCTTTTAACATTTCGTATCTTAGTCCATTTTATGAAGATGAAGGTGATCTTCCAAGTTTGAGGTCAAACTTTTCCCAACAAGGGGAGGATATCATAGATGGTGACGAGGCTGCTTCACCATTGATGCTTATCAAAGATACTAAACTAATCCATTTGGTTGGTGATTGTATCTTCCGTCTTAAACTTGATGAGTCAAATGTTTCTTTCGTGGAAGTCTTTAATTTGATTCATTAAGTTCTCTCATTTTCATTGTTGTTCTTTTTCTTCGAATAAGTTAGACATGTTAGAGTCCTTAAATCCTTAGGAGTGTCTTGTTTTCCTTGGATGTAATTTCATGTTAGTTGTTTCGAGTTGTATTGATTTGAATCATATAGTCTTTGTAAGCATGACGAATTATTAGCTTAAGATGTAATGACACAAGTTAAAAGAAGCTAAGGAAGCACGTCCAAGGAAAGAGCATATGCAACGTGATTATGGCTAAATTTTAGGAGTTTGTTACACTCCTTGATCACACGTTTAAACTGCAACAACTTCCCTATCATCAAGGTGTGCAAGAGTGGAGTCCAAGTGATGCTTAAAGTACGTAAATAGCAGCAGCAACCCACGTTCAAGAGGGGAGTAAGGCGCCACCAAAATAGGAGCAATTGTTACTTCCTTTGCACGTTGGTAACTAGCCGTTGTGGCCTAGTTGGTAGTTTGTTTAGTTGGCCACTTCTTTCTTGTCTTAAGCCTTGATTATACATGTAATAGTGGGTAGTTAATTTGTTAATTTTCTTAAGTATTTTGTTTAGCAAAAATCAGAAAACTTAAGTTGTAATAGTCTATAAATAGACGGATGAAATGAAATGAAAGACATGACTTTTATGACTTAACAAAAATCGTGAGTTTTATACCTTGCTTAATACTTTGCATTCTTGGATTGGAATCAAGTGTTTCGTGCCTATGCTTAACTAACCTTGGCAAGTTAGTTTGTGTTCTTAGGAGCTTTTAAATTGCTTGGTGGTGTGACTATCCAAGTAGTTTAGGAGTTTGCTATTCAATCAAGCTTGTAGATTCAAGCCTCTTGATTGTCTATTGTTCGAAACTTTAAAACTTGTATACTTCGAGTGTTACTCCAATTATACAACACGTTCTAATAAATGTCTGAGAGAGTGTCTAGATTATGCTTTATGATTGAGGTTAATTCTCTCTAGAGGGTTGACATTATGTGCTTAGTTTTTTAAGCACAGAATAAAGTGGTAAGGAACTAGAACAAAAACAAATCAATAGAAGTTAATAATACCTTAACAGGAGGAAAAATATGTTGGTTTGGGTTTGAAAAGAATACATTATCGTTGGTAATCCAGAATTTATGGACACATAGGTTATCCTTTTAGTTTTTGTTTGGTATTTTTCTAATCGTGCTATGCATAAATACATAGATTGAGTTTTTGTTTAATACATAGATTGGGTTTTCGTTTGATACATAGATTATGGTTTTAGTTTATGTTTGCGCTAATTTCTGCAGTTCTAGGTACATAGATTGGGATTCTTTGTGAGTCTAGTTAAAGATTTTTTGTTTTACTATATGAGGGGCATGAGGCTCTCAATACACAATATAGTCTCCTTTGTGAGAAAAAATAAATTGTAGCACAACTTCAATCTAAAGACAACTCAAATCTAAATACAACTCCAATCTAAAGAGATATAGTCTTTATAAGCTAAAAATAACGATGCAATTGAGAAGACCTATGATTTTCCCAACTAAAGTCAGTGTTGAAGTCACCTTAGTATGATCAGTTGAGACTCCTCTTGAGTTCCTGTTTACAAAGCTACCAACATGTATGTAGTGCCACAAGACCATATTTCCTTGAAGTTGGAAGCGCATGATTAGATAGCTTTTGCTATTTTTGATACTCATAGCTCAAACTCAAGACTGCGAGCAAAATTTCAGCTAGTGCTCTCTCTCCACCTAATCTGTCATTATAAGCTCCTGCAAAAAATAATGCAAAAATTAAGTAATTGATAACATATGCCCTTTATTGAATCCAATGTTAACAAGAAAGAAATAGCTAAGATTAAATCAAATACTATTACATTGCATTTCATAGAGACTATAGCGTTCTTATTTTAGTAAAAGCACATTTTTTTGGTGAATTCAAACATACATTAGTTATTACAAAGCAGATAAACGTTATTGGCAATAACAGTTTGATTCAAATCGATAACATGAAATTGATACAATAAAGTAGGTGATATCTTGCCACTTAAAGCTAAGTTGGCGCAGAGATCCGCATCAATTATCTGTGGGGGTAGAATTCCCAGTGTATCTAAGACATAAATGTTAGGATGGCTCGCTACCTAGAAATGCAGTATTTTAGTTCAGTATGATTATAAAAGAAGCAAAACTTGTAGCCATTTGAATTTTTAAACCACCTTCAAGGTGCATATTCCTTTCGTCTTACCAGGTATAGGGCTGAGTATTGCATGCTTTAGGTTTTCTTTCTTTGTTGCAAGGAGAAGTATGTTAAAAGCAGCATAAACAATTAGATAGTATTACTACATTGTTTAACATGAGTTTACCTAAGAACAACAGTAATGTGACTATAATCGAAGGTGGGAATAAGAAGGTGAAATAGAGAAACTGTAGGTAATTGAAGGAAGAATGGACTATAATAGAAGGTGCAAATTAAAGAAGAGGGTGAAAGAGAGAAATTGTAGCAAAGTTGTATCATGGTTTCAAGTGGTTTTAAAAACTCTTTTAGAAACAGAAAAGAGTTGAGATGATAATAAAGCTCTTTAATTTAACTTCTGAACTTAGATGCTTATAGAAATACAACATGATGTTTCACTTGTTGATCTAATTTTTTGTGGGTTCTTTAGATCTAGTCTTACTCGGAAAACGTTGTACAGAATGATGATGTACCCATCGGTGCTCTTACCATTCCTGGCACTGAAGATTAATTTATCATGACAAATTAAATGACAATATATCTAATAGACCTAAACGATTCAAAACTGAACCACATAACTTATCACCCCAATGACTCCATGTAAAATTACTCCACCCGCCAACACTGCCACGTTGTTGTTCCCCTGTGCCCAGCCGCCACCAGCCTACAGCCCTCTTACTACAGTTCCATCCCCACAACCACTCCCCTACAGACTTCTTTGTCTGGTGCACCACACGTTGTTGTGCAGCAGCCCCCACACTCCCCTAGTTTGCCCCATCTAGCCAACATTACCAGACCCCTCTCCAGCCACGTCCACCAGTCAACTCCACCTCCTTCCTCTGCTCCTTTGTCATCCTCTTCATTAGTTTCACAACCCCCCTTCTTGCACACTATTCAAACTCGTGCTAAGAGTTGGATTTTGACCTTATACTTGTAGAATTAGTTGAATATATATAGAAAAATAGCAAAAAAAAAATGACATTCTTAAACTCTATAAAAGGAAACAACGGTCTGGTTCATCTCTACAAACACCAAACTTAGAGTATATAATATGGGTATTTTGATCAACTCCAAACATTAGAATGTAGGACGAAATCTCACATTGTTGTTGAGAAATTTGATAAAAGGAAAAAGATAAGCATTCAGAAGGCCTAAAAAATATGGGCGAACTCTGAGAGGCTAACTCTGCTATATCATCTTCTCCAACAACTCCAAAAGGTACAATTGTGGCCTTAAATTTTGCTGACATTCCCACAAATTGAGGTCAGTCAGGCCAAATTAACTTGTATTGTTCACCCTATGAGTGAATATAGTATAGATATCTTCCTTGAATTAAGATACAATACAGGACCCCATATATACAAGTCCAAGGAAACTCTAGAAATATGGAAAGTAACTAATCTAGAGACATACAAGGAAACCGAAGATATACATATGAATATCAAGAACATACATAGAAATATTACATATTCTAACACACCCCCGCAGTTGAAGTGGGATGAGGGAGGACGCTAAGACTGGATCAGAATTCTTCAAACAAGGGGCGAGGAAGGCCTTTCGTAAAAATGTCAGCGTACTGATAATGAGAAGGAACATGTAGAACACGAACAAGGCCTTTAGCGACCTTTTCACGAACAAAATGAATGTCCATCTCAATATGTTTGGTGCGCTGATGCTGAACGGGATTACCAGAGAGGTAAACCGCACTAACATTATCGCAATATACCAATGTAGCACGACGGACGGGACACTGAAGCTCCAGAAGAATATTATGTAACCAGCATGTTTCAGAGACAATGTTAGCAACACCACGATACTCAGATTCGGTACTGGAGCGGAAGAGAGTGGGTTGACGTTTGGAGGACCAAGAAATGAGGTTGTCACCAAGAAACACACAATAGCCTGATGTGGAGCGACGAGTGTCGGGACACCCACCCAGTCAGCATCAGTATAGGATACCAGGCGGCTATTCCGAGATGAGTATAGATGTAAGCCCAAGTGAAGAGTGCCTTGAACATAGCGAAGGATACGTTTCAAAGCCTAGAGATGGGACGTCCGAGGATCAGGCATGAATAGACAAATCTGCTGAACCGCATATGAGCTATCAGGTCTGGTGAAGGTCGGGTATTGAAGGCACCGCCAGACTGCGAAAAAGAGTGGGATTAGCAACAGGGGGACCCGAGGAGGCGCTGAGTTTGGCCTTGGTGTCCACAGGGGTAGCTGAGGGCTTGCAGGAAGACATGTGAGCACGCTCAACAATTTCCGCAGCATACTTTTTCTGAGAGAGGAAGAGTCCACCTGTAGTTCGAGTAACAGAGATGCCAAGAAAATAGCTCAAGGGCCCTAGATCAATCATAGAAAATTCCGCATTTAGATGAGACATAATAGTAGAGCGGAGAGCATCAGAGGAAGCAGTTAAGATAATGTCATCCACATATAGGAGCAGGTAGGCAACATCGGAGCTGCGATGATATATAAACAAAGAATGATCAGACTGACTGTGATGAATACCAAATGATGATAAGTAGGTGGCAAATCGCTGATACCAAGCCCTGGGGGCTTGTTTGAGGCCATAGAGAGATTTGCGTAGGTGGCATAATCAGGATGAGTGCGATCACGGAAACCGGGTGGCTGATGCACAAAGACAGTTTCCTGCAGGTGACCTTACAAAAAAGCATTTTTAACATCCAACTGATGAATAGACCAAGACTTACTGAGAGTCAGGCAGAGGACGGTGCGAATAGTGGCCGATTTGACCACGGGACTTGTTAGTCGAGTACAAACACTTAAGCAACTACAACAGGGGGGGTGAATTGTAGTTGGGGAGATTTTCTAACTTTTTGCGGAAATAAAAGAATATTTATCTAAGAAAGAGATAAAAGCATAAACTAGAAAGAAATAAGAACACGGAAATTTTTACAAGGAAAACTTCCTAGGCCCAATAGGAAGAAAAACCTTGACCACGAGGGATTTTGACTCCCTTCTCTTTAATACACTTTAGGCCAAAAGACTCTCTTTTGTACAACCTAAACTCGGACCTACTCTGTTCCTCTAGGAACTGGTTCCCTGTCAACTTGTTCCCCCTGAACAATTGACTTTATCTCTTGACTTCATTAGAAGTCTTTTCTCTTTCTCTCTTTTCTTTCTCTTTCTCTTTTTCTCTCGAAATGATTACAGATTTTGATTCACTAAATCCAATCTCTAATACACTGAATAACAATGAAAGAAGAGTAAAACCGAATATACTTTCACAAAAATATTACACTTAAAATTCTGAAAGCAAAATCTCTAAGATTGTTACAGAAAACTATTTGTAGAAGACAATCTTTCCCATGATCTTCTCCACGAACATAGTGGAGCTTAATTTCAGCCTCTCTTTTTCCACGTCCTATCCGTTGCAAAAATCCGTTGGAAGTTATGCGGTTGATTTCCGATACTTCATCCATTTTCACACGCTCTGCCATTATCCCACGCCTCATTAGTAGGTGGGTTGTTGTGGTTCCTAAAATCTAGGAACTACTTCAACTCTCCTCTTTAGGCGTTGCTAGTTGATGCCTTTGAAGACTACTTATCACGTAACAGTTTTTAATAGCTGCGCACAAACTAACTTTCAAGTGTATTATGGAATCACGTAATTTCACAATATAGACATCCATAATATAAACTATTTCTAGTGAACACAAATAAAGTTAATAACTTAATTTTTGATTAACCTCCTAATCAATTCTCCATAAGTTATTAAACATAATATTTGTGATATATAAAAGATAATAAACCTAAGAGAAAATAATAAATCCAGATTATAAAATAAATATAATAAAAAATGGATAAATCTAATAACATGAAATTAACCTAATAACATACGAAAACTAAATTAACCAAAGTTAATTATTTGTCATCATCAAAATAGTGAAACAACAAGACTGAAGGTTTCTTCACAATCGATGCCAACCTGCTGTGACCTGCCATTAGCAACAAGTCGAGCCTTATGCCGCTCAAGAGAACCGTCAGATCAAAATTTATGTTTAAATAACCACATGCACCGAACAATATTAACATCAGAGGGACGGGGAACAAGCTCCCAAGTCTCATTTTTAATTAAAGCATTAAATTCATCAATCATGACAACTTTCCAGTTCGGGTCACGGAGAGCATCAATTGGAGATGTACGAATATGAGAGAGAGAGAGAGAGAGAGAGAGAGAGAGAGGGAGAGCGGTGGTAGAGAGATTGAGAAGCTTTTTGGGCTTAAAAATACCATTGCAAACCCGAGTTCGGATAGGGGAAGTGGGTAGGATAGGCGAAGCGTAAGAGAGAGGGGAAGGGTGGGCCGTAGAGGATTGGGCCGCAGAGTGTATGGGAGAGTGGGGAGGTGGGGAGGATGATGAAGCGGGTGCGGAAGAGGCTGGGCGGGGCGTAGTGGAGATTGGGCCTGAAGGAGAATGAGGCGGGGGTCCAGAGAGGTATGGTGTATGGGCTGGGGTAGAGACACGGAGGGCTGCGAAAGGGATGAGTGGGATAGGTTGAGGGGATTTATGTGGGTTGTGTGAGGCAAGGGAGGTGGGTTACTGGCGGGTGAAGTAGTAGATGAAGGAGTGGGCTGGAGCGTGGGAGTGGAGGGAGTGGAAGGTTGTGGGCTAGGCGGAGAGGAAGGGGGCAAATCCAAGAAAGAATAATAGTGAGGTTTAGGTGTGTGGAGATTGGCAAAGGGAAAAACATTTTCATCAAATGTCACATGGCGGGAAATGTAGATCTTGTGAGAGCTAAGATCAAGATATCTATATCCGCGGTGATGAGATGGGAAACCAAGGAACACACAAGGGGTAGTGCGTGCTTGGAGCTTGTTAATGGAGGAAGTGGGAAGGTGAGGATAACAAAGGCACCCAAACGTGCGGAGATGAGAATAAGAGGGATGACGATGGTAAAGGATTTGTGTAGGAGAGGAGAAGGAGAGGACTTTGCTGGGTAAAATATTGTGAAGGTAGGTAGCCATTTGAAGGGCGTGAGGCCAAAAGGAAGAAGGAACGGATGCATGGAGAAGTAGGGTGCGGGTGGTGTTATTGATAGTGCGGATTTTTTTGTTCCGCTTTACCATTTTGAGAAGAAGTGTAGGGGCAAGAGAAATAGAAATACATGCCATGTTGCGCACATTGTTTTTGGAAGGGGGGATTATCGAATTCACGACCATTGTCACATTGAAAACTTTTGATTTTGCATTCAAACTGGGTATGGATGTATTCGTGAAATGTAATGAACATGGAAAGCACTTGAGATTTATTAGTGAGAGGGAAAGTCCAAAGAAAGTTTGTGAAGTCATCCAAAAACAGTATACAATAGCGATGGCCAAAGGAACTCAAAGTGGGAGAGGTCCAAAGGTCACTATGCATATTATCAAAAGGCGCAACAATATTATTAGTAGAAGCGTAAAACGGTAACTTGATATGCTTGCCAAGTTGACAGCTATGACAAAAACAAACACCACTTGAATTACAAGAGATAAATTTATTAGACTGTAGAGAATTAAAAACAGGAGCGCCAGGATGGCCTAGACGATTATGCCAAGTGGTGGTGGAGAGAGCGGCAAAAGCTGGAGTTGAGGGAGGAGAGATAGAGGAGAGTGGATATAGATCGCATGTGCTATCACATCTCATAATGATAGTCGCTGTCCGTAGGTCCTTCACATGAAAACCAAATGGATCAAACTCAACAGATACATGATTATCAGTGCTGAACTTGCGCACATATATGAGATTTTTAATAATTTGGGGAGCATGAAGGACATGAGTAACGGTGAGAGGGGAGTGGGAACAGGCATGATTTGGGATAATAGTGCCACCATGACCGTGAACAGGAATAGTGTTACCATTACCAACAACAATATGTTTATTAATGCTACAATTAAAATAAGACGAGAGAGTACCTGAATCACCCGTCATGTGGGAAGATGCGCCTGTATCCATGTACCAATTGTCATCGGGCGGAATCAAAGTTAGAGTATGAAAGGCAGCATCAATGTCGGTTGGGGTTTGCTCAGTAGGCGAAGACTCATGTGCAGCAGCATAAGCTTGAGCAGGCCTAGGGCCGAGAACACCTGGGCCACGAAGCTGGCCTATGTGATGCTGTAGGATACGGGCAGGGGGCAGGAGCCCAAGAGCCTGGCGGGCCATACATGGGTTGTTGAAGAGGCCATAGTCAAGGTCCATAATAGTAGGCGTATGGTGGGGGACCATAGCAAGGTATCTACTGCTACTGATAGTAAGGTGGTTGACGGCCACGGCCTCGGCCTTTGCCGCCATGCGTCCGACCGTCGCGGCCACCCCTCCCCCAGCCACGAGCAGAATGGGCAGGAGAGTGACGTAAGTGTGGCGTGGGAGCGGTTTTGAGGCTCACGTTATCAGTTTGGATGTCAGATGGATTTTCATCGACAATCAAGGCACTAGAGGAGGACGACCCAAGCAGTTGAGATTTTCGAGATTCCTCCAATGTGAGCATGGAGCGAGCCTTGTAAAAGGGGGAAGAGGATCGCTCTGTTGAATTATGGAGGCTACGTTGTCATAGGCATCGATGAGACCGACCACAAGTTGGAGGACGAGGCGTTGGTTGGACACCGGAGAGCCAACACCGGCTAACTGGTTGGAGATCATCTTGAGTTTTTGGCAATAGGCTGAGACGGTTTTGAAGTTTTCGAGTTGAGTGTTGAAAACTGTTGTTCGAGATACACTGCTCGTGAATGCTTGTTGTCCTGGAAGATGTCACGTAGGCATTCCCCTACCTGTTGAGCAGTGGAATCGGGTTCGAGGATAGTGAGCATGAGATCCTCAGAGATAGTTCCGTAAATCCATTGAAGGACCACGGCATCAATACGTTCCCATAACGCTTTGTCCTTGATATCGGGTGTCTCAGTAGATGAAATAATATGGTCAAGGACTTAGTTCGCACGAGCGGTGACTTTAAAGAGATCAACCCAAGAAGCATAATGGACATTTTCAACGTCAAGAATGAGGGGAACATGGTGTTTGATGTTGAGAGAGAGAAGGGGTTGAAGGAGGATTTGGGATCGGTGCCCATGGAGGACAACTTGTGGTGGACGAGTGGGGAAGACGATTAGGTTTAGGAAAGAAAAAAACCTAGGCTCTGATTACCATAATAGAAATAGATATATTCCTAGAATGAAGATACAATACTGGACCCCATATATACAAGTCTAAGGAAACTCTAGAAATATGGAAAGTAACTAATCTACAGATATACAAGGAAACCGAAGATATACATAAGAATACCAAGAACATACATTGGAATATTACATATTCTAACATGAATAACTCGTCAAAAGCCTGAATGCTAAATATTTTATGACAAATACAAACTTTGAAAGTAATATGATATACTAGCGTAACATGATAAATCCAACTAAAAATTAAGTGAAGGATTAAGAACTAAAAATTTAAACATGAAAACAAAATATTGTGCATCAAATAGATGGAAGATTTTAAACAATTAAATGATACTTACCCTGCAATGTAGAGCCTCACGTGCTCCACCAGGAAAAAGAAGTACGTGTGACTTTGCTGAAAACAATTTAAAGAAGTTGCTAGCAGTCACAGGTACTGCACCAAATACTCTCGTGTAATCAAATATGACAATTCTTTATTTAAAGAGCTTGTAGCAAATAATGCAGGATGAGCCAAATCTCTAACCATAATTCCTGGTGTTTATTACTTTTCTACTCATTTCATGCTAGCATTGGGTTTCCAGGTGTGTGTTGTGGAATTGAAAGTTGTCACTCAATGGGAGCAAAAGATGTCTTTTTTGTGAATTTATTTGAAATATCTCATTCTTTCCTTCGACCATATAGGAAGCATTATCTTGAAATTTTTGCTTAGTATTCTTGTGATTGGATGTTTTGTTATTAGTGTTGGAGTCTAATAGTGGCTGGTTGCATTTCATCATCGACGAGTTGTGCAATGAAGTTCAATTGCTGATAAATGCTTAAAATATGTGTTATGAGATGTTATGAAGTAGGTCTCTAAGCGCTGAAAGTATGGAAGATTATTGCAATGTATTACTATCTGGTTACGATTGCTTTGAATTAGATGCTTGATTGTTGCTTTCCTGTTCTTGGGCTTGTGATATAATTACTAAACCAAGAAGTCTAATAATCAAGTATGAATGTGAATCTTGAAGGTATGAACTCCAAGAACTTCGAACTAACAAGTAAACACTCGAACAAGGATATGGATTTATTCAAGAACACTCCTGAACCTTGAATAAAAACTCTTAAACACTCTTAAACCACTCCTGGAATTAAGATGTTTAACACTAAGAACTTATCACTCCTGAAAAGTTATTAACGGTTTTCAATTGTAAGCATACAAGCACACAATCAAGAATAAGTTTAAACACAAAAATCTTCTAAGTTATTATTGAAAGCAAACGTCCCTATATATAGGGTACAACTTATTCTACTCTAACTAGGAAAACATAAACTTATCCTACTCCTAATTCACTTTAGACTCCTAATTAAACTCCTAAAGATAACATGTACAAGTCACATGTTTATCTTTTTTAAACATTAAAACATAAAACATAAAGATAAACATAGCAATCCTAACAGAACTAGGATTCTATGTAGCAAGCAAGGAGTAATCCTAACAGGACAAGGACTCCTCTTCACTCCTTTCCACGCCATCCTCTAGGTCCCATGTTAACACACAAGCTAAGACTTAGTTCTTGTTCTTGATTTGAAACCCTAAAGTATCCATGGTCAAGTCAATAGGCTCATGGTTAACAAGTGCCTTTGCATCCATATCATTCTCCCCCTCCACAAAAGAATTTGCCCTCAAATTCTCAACATCATAGTAAGGAGATAGATCACCCACATTGAAAGTAGCACTTACATTCCCATACTCATCTGGTAAATCAATTTTGTAAGCACTATCTCCAATGACTCCAACAACCTCAAATGGTCCATCAGCTCGAGGCATAAGCTTGTTCTTCCTTTTGCTAGGAAACCTCTCTTTCCTCAAATGTATCCATACAAGATCACCAACCTTGAACCTAGGTTGTTTGCACCCCTTGTTAGCCCTTGTCTTATATTGTTCACAAGTTTTGTTGAATGCTTCTAACCTCTTCTTTGCATCCATGTGTATCTCATGTTTAGGCATTGCAACAAAATCAATAGGGAGTAAAGGATTAATACCATACACTACCTCAAAAGGTGAATGAGATGTAGTAGAAGAATGTGCTCTATTATAAGCAAATTCTGCATGAGCAAGCTTGATGTCCCAATCCTTTTGAGTCTTACTCACCAATCCCCTTAGCAAAGTTCCCAAGGTGCGATTTGTGACCTCAGTTTGACCATCTGTTTGAGGATGATGACTTGTACTAAAGAGTAACTTAGTACCTAGCATGCGCCACAAACACCTCCAAAGATGACTTAGGAATTTAGAATCCCTATCAGATACAATGCTCCTTGGTATTCCATGTAGTTTAATGATCTCTCTAAAGTATAAATCAGCTACATGTGAGGCATCATCAGTTTTATGCATAGGAACAAAGTGAGCCATCTTAGAGAAACGATCCACTACCACCATAATAGCATCTTTCCCTCTTTGAGTTCGAGGCAACCCTACTATAAAATCCATGCTCACACTATCCCATGGTTGATGAGGAACTGGCAAAGGTGTATAGAGTCCTTTATGGAAAGTACTCTTAGACTTTTGGCAAGTAGCACAATGTGTAACCACCAAGTGAACATCTTTTACCATGTGTGGCCAATAGAAGTTTTCTTGTAATATATCAAGAGTCTTTTTCACTCCAAAATGTCCAGCAACTCCTCCACTATGAACCTCCCTTACTAGAAGTCTTCTCACACCACGCTTAGGCACACATAACTTGTTTCCTTTGAAAAGAAAACCTTCATGTAACACATAAGAACCATCTTGTCGAACCATTTTCTCCTTGAAATCCACATCTTCATTGTATAACTCCTTTAAATGCTCGAACCCTAGGACTTGTGCATCCACAATAGTTAACAAATAGGAACGCCTAGACAATGCATCTGCTACTATGTTTGTCTTACCTTCCTTATACTTTGAAGAAAATGTGAATGATTGTAGAAACTCCACCCACTTAGCATGTCTATGGTTGAGCTTTTGTTGTCCATGAATGTACTTTAATGCTTCATGATCAGAATATAGTATGAAAGGTTTTGGTCTAAGATAATGTGATCAATGATCTAATGCACGAACAATGGCATAGAATTCTCTATCATAGTTAGAATAATTGAGTTTAGCTCCACTCAATTTCTCACTAAAGTATGAAATTGGCCTCTTCTCTTGCAATAGAACAGCTCCAATCCCTACTCCACTTGCATCACATTCCACCTCAAATAGTTTATGGAAATTAGGTAAAGCTAAAACAGGTGCACAACATAACTTACCTTTTATATCTTCAAATGCTTGTTGTGCTAAGGAAGTCCAAGTAAACTCTCCGTTCTTCATCAACTCTTGTGATAGGTACCATGATAGAAGAAAAGTTTCTAATGAACCTGCTATAAAAGGATGTCAAACCATGAAAGCTTCGACATTTAGATACATTCCTAGGTGCTATCCAAGTTGAAATTGCTTTCACTTTATCAGGATCAACATGTACTCCTTCTTGTGACACAATGTACCCTAAAAACGCCACCTTGTTTACAAGGAACTCACACTTCTCTAGTTTTCCATAAAGTTTTTGTTCCCTTAGTTTTATGAATAGTTGGCGCAAGTGAGCCAAATGTTCTTCCACACTCTTGCTATAGATTAGTATATCATCCAAATAAACAACCACAAATTTATTAAGGAAAGGACGAAGTACCTCATTCATTAGCCTCATAAAGGAACTAGGCGCATTGCATAAGCCAAAGGGCATGACCATCCACTCATACAACCCTTGCTTGTCTTGAAGGCTGTTTTCCACTCATCTCCTTCCCTAATCCTCATTTGATGATAACCACTTCGAAGATCAATCTTAGAAAAGATTGAAGCACCATGTAATTCATCCAACATATCCTCCAATCTAGGCATAGGAAACCTATATTTCACTATTATGTTGTTTACTGCTCTACTATCTATGCACATCCTCCATGTTCCATCTTTCTTAGGAACTAACAAAGCTGGCACAGCACATGGACTCATACTTTCCCTTACATAACCTCTTTCAATTAGCTCTTCTATTTGGCGTTGCAACTCCTTAGAAGCCACTGGATCACATCTATAAGCAGGTTTGTTAGGTAATGGTGCGCCAAGAACAAGATCAATAGCATGTTCTATCCCTCTTAAAGGTGGAAGTCCTTGTGGTAACTCCTCTGGAAAAACATCTTTGAATTCATGCATCAAAGTTTCAAGTTGATCATTGTTATGTCCCTTGATACTTGTATTCACTTGCTTCACAACCAAAGCATAAGCATAACCTCCTTTCTCTACTTCATTCTCGAACTTTTGCATTTAGAAAGTAACTTGGTGTCTTAGGTTGTTGTTTAGGCGCCACTTGAGTAGGGTTTAGAGGATGTAATCTAACCCTTTTTGAACCAACCAATACAGAATAGACATTGGTTCCCCTTCATGAATAACCTTCCTATCAAATTGCCATGGTCTTCCAAGTAGAAGATGGCATGCACTCATAGGTAAATATCACACCATAGCTCATCTTTATAGCTTCCAATAGAGAATGAAATAAGTGCTTGTTTCTTCACTCTCATGCCAGTGCTATCATCAACCAACTCAATTTAGGGTTTAGGGTGTGCCCTTGTGATTAGATTGAGTTTAGACACCACTTCAGCTGCAATAACATTAGTGCAAGAACCACTATCTATTATTACATTACAAGTATACTCACCTACCTTGCATCTAGTATGGAAAAGATTCTCCCTTTGTGCCATGTTAGGTGTGTGATCCACATGTAAGGTGTGCCTAACCACTCCAATAAGCCTTGAATCATCTTCTGCAAAAGCATCCTCTTCTTCATCATCTTCCCCCATGCTTTGCTCCTCTTCAGGGATGAATTCATACATGCTTTCTTCTTCTTGTAAGGCTAAGTATTGTCTCATGGTAAGAGCTTTCTTGGGAGGACAATTACTTGCTATGTGTCCTCTTCCTTGACACTTGAAGCATTTTCTCAATTCCTCAAACTTCTCCTTAGGCACGGCCACTTTAGGTTTTTCCATAGTAGTGTCTTCCTTAGGTGTAAAGCTAGGTTTAGGGTTTTCGGACCACCTTGTGCAGGAAGTAGTAGCTTTTCCTTTTGAATTAGGGTCATACCTAGGTGTGTATTTTCCCTTAGGTTTCTCTTCCTTGTCATGCTCTTCAAACTTCATAGCTAACTTAGTCACATCCTCGAAAGTATGGTAAGAGAAACTTCAACTCTCTTAGCTATGTTTCTATTCAACCCTTTAATGTACCTTGCTGTTTTGTGCTTCTCTTTCTCCTCTATATCACATATAAGGCCTAGCTTCTCAAACCCCATAGTGTATTCATGTACACTTAGGTTCCCTTGGCTTATTGATGTGAGCCTTATGAACTGCCTTTGTTCATAATCATCCGGCAAAAATTATCTGTAAGCTTCCCCTTCAATTTCTCCCAACTACATAGCTTGGTTTTGTTTTTCTTGGCTCTTTGTGCTTGCAATCCTTCAAGCCAAATCCCAGCATATTTCATGAGTCTTATAGCAGCAACTTTAACTTCTTTCGATCATCAAACCCCTATACTCACTTACTTTCTCTAGTTGGCGAATCCACTCCAACAAGTCCTCAGCTTGCCTTCACCAGTGTAATCCTCAAGCTTCAATCCTTTATCATCTGGATAGGTGTTCTTGGTTGGTCTTGAATCACCTTCATCCCCTTCATCCTCCGAATTTATGCCTATATATGACGCACTATTGGGATTGAGTTTCTTGGTTATTATGTCGGTAATGGCATCTAATCTTGCCTCCATTCTTCCCATATGATTGCGTGATTCAGTCTGAGTTCTTGTTAACTTAGTTTGAGCTCTTGATAATTAACTCATAGCCATAGAAAGCTTGTCCATCTCGGACGCCATAGTTAAGGTGTCTCCAAGAAACCGCTTCAACGCTTCAATATGAGTGTAGATGTATGATCTTGGATGTTTTTATGGATCTTGGATGTTTTTCTTTCACCAATCAATAATAATATTGTAGTACTTTGATGAAACTTTATGAAAAATCAAGAATCTTGGAAAAAAGATTGGATCTTTAAGACTTTCTTGAAGATCTAATACTCCCCCTTAAAGGAAAAAATTTCGGACCCCTTTCAATGGATGTCACCTATGCTCTTGATACCACTTGATATGATTACTAAACCAAGAAGTCTAATAATCAAGTATGAATGTGAATCTTGAAGGTATGAACTCCAAGAACTTCGAACTAACAAGTAAACACTCGAACAAGGATATGGATTTATTCAAGAACACTCCTGAACCTTGAATAAAAACTCTTAAACACTCTTAAACCACTCCTGGAATTAAGATGTTTAACACTAAGAACTTATCACTCCTGAAAAGTTATTAATGGTTTTCAGTTGTAAGCATACAAGCACACAATCAAGAATAAGTTTAAACACAAAAATCTTCTAAGTTATTATTGAAAGCAAACGTCCCTATATATAGGGTACAACTTATTCTAATCTAACTAGGAAAACATAAAGTTATCCTACTCCTACTTCACTTTAGAATCCTAATTAGACTCCTAAAGATAACATATACAAGTCACCTGTTTATCTTTTTAAAACATTAAAACATAAAACATAAAGATAAACATAGCAATCCTAACAGAACTAGGATTCTATGTAGCAAGCAAGGAGTAATCCTAACAGGACTAGGACTCCTCTTCACTCCTTTCCACGCCATCCTCTAGGTCCCATGTTAACACACAAGCTAAGACTTGGTTCTTGTTCTTGATTTGAAACCCTAAAGTATCCATGGTCAAGTCAATAGGTTCATGGTTAACAAGTGCCTTTGCATCCATATCAACTTTTGTAGAACAGGATCTATATGGTTCTTGGGTATACTGCATGTTTCTTGTTTGATCAATATAAAACTCAGTGATCCTCTTTTCTCCTTCTTGTTGTCAACTATCTTAGGATTCTGCTCTTTTATGGGATTCATCATCGTCCTTTTCTCTTCTATAATTCCCAAAAATTTCTATTGGCTAGATTTGTAAGTTTAAGGTTTATGTTATTCTATAGTATATGCTCTGGATGCTTTTAGGTTTAAATTAATAGTGTATATATTAAAATGTAAAATCATGAACAAGGATATATAATTTTGTTATCAAATATTATGGACAAGATTCCTTTAGAATATGAGCCACATTATATAGTTCTCAATTTGACGAACTCCAAATTTTCATATTATCAATACTGATTATATTTTTTGTCTTTTTCTTCTCCTTTTGAAGCTACTCGAATGTAATGAAGGTACAACACAGCAAGAAAGGATGGCTTCAAAGTAGCTACCATGGTATCATCTACTTTGCTAGCGAGATTTTATTGGTTACTTCACTTTTTTATAGGCTTAACTACGACATACAATTCGCAATTATGTTTATAAAAAAATATTGGCTAGGATTTTAATGAATGTGCAATATTTATATGGACTTTAATTATATTAGTATAAATTTATAATATATTTTTCATCAATGTATTTTTTTTATCTTATTATCTTCAAGATTTCAATGTTTTTTTTATTATAAATGTGTGTGTGTCTATATATGGAAAACGACAAAAAGGACTACAAAAATAAAAACATTTTTTACAGCCAAGAAATTTTGCCAAACAAATATTAAAATTTGAAGCCAACTTCTCTTTTTCACGATGCCAAAAAGCGACCAGCTTTAGACACGGTAAGGTGCTGCAAGTTATCGCGAATGGAGACGCTTTTACGCGACGAGACAATTGGGGACTGTTAGGTGTTGAGAATGGTGAAGCTTTTAGGCTTAAGTCGTGATTTACTGACTCAATTGGCGTGACGTTCTTCGGAAGCGTCTAGAGCAGATTTCGCGACGCTTTTGGCGTCGTAAAATGGGCCAAAAAGCGTCGCGAAAATAAGCTTTTTATAGTAGTGATAATATCATATGTCAATTGAATGATGTTACCGAACGTTCATTATTGAAATATATTCACTTTAAACTTTTTTTTTTGGGCTCCCACTGGGGACCCTTTTGGTAAAAAGAAGGACTCGATTAGACCACCATCTCGATCAGATCAACCAGCCAAGCTACACAGGTTAACGCTTGAGAGTAGGGGGAGATAAAAGGGAATCCCTACTCCGAAGTACAAGTAGGTAGTGGGTGTAATATTCCCTATTTTTGGAGTTAATTCTTTATAAATAAGAAATTATAAAGAATATAATTGAAAGGTGTTTTAGTATTATTTACAAAATAATAATAATAGAATAATAATAATACAATTCGAGTACGTTTACAACTTTAACGTAATTCTATTATCATTCGGTTAATTTTTAATATCGGAATAATTTTTAATAATACCGAGTTCACTTGACTTAGGGTTGCCATAATATAGATAGGAGAGAATAAGAAAAAGAAAAAAAAATTCAGATACCCTAACTCTCTCTCTCTTAGCCGTCACTCCCAAATTCTCTGTCTCTCTCTCAGATTCTCTCTCCTTTCCCTTCCTCTCCCTCGTCGTTCTCTCTCCTCTCTATCCTTCTCTCTCGTCGCCTTCGACGAAGTGGTGTGCGAGCAGCGGAGTGCTCGAATATGTGTGTATGCGATGTCGTTCGAAGCAGACCGACGAAGGTGGGGTTGTGCGAGCGTCGGACGAAGGTTGAGGATTTGCGTGAAAGGAGGGTGCGAAGTCGAGGGTTTTGTGTGATCGTCAGACTGTGCGACGAGTGTGGTGTGTGCGAACGAGCACAAAGTCGAGGGTTGTGCGACAAGTGTGTGGTGTATGCGAGTCGAGTGTGGTCCATGGCTCGAGGGTGTTATGTGATCGCTGTGTGCGAGGCTTCGTGTGGTTGTGAGGGAGCTCGTTCGAGTGACTAGGTTCGTGTGAGTGGCGAGGGTCGAGAGCGAGTGCTGCCAGAGGAGGAGTCGCGGTTGCCGGCGCAAGCCAGCCGTCGTTCGTGGTCGCCGATGGTTCCAGTGGTTACCTTCTCTTTTCTTTTCATTAATTTATATAAATGAATTATGTATATATTATAATTCTTCCTTTATTAATTATTAATGTATATTATGTTTTTATATTAAGTTAAGTTGTAAGTTAATTAATTTGTAATTTGAGTCAATTAGTAATTAATTAAGTTGTATGATTAGTTTAAGTTATTAATCTAATTTAAGTTGTAAATCCGATTTAAGGTGTTGAGATTAAGTAAGGTGGGAAGTAAAGAAAGTTGTTTATTGATTTTTAAATGGAAAGTTATAATGACTTTGCTATTCGAACTTGATTTTAGGAGTATTGGACATAAGACTTGAAAGGACTTGGTAAAGGTATTGAATTAGTAAACTAACTGAAGTCAGTTTGGCTCACTAACATTGACTCTTAAACGACGCTAAGCTCAATAGAGTAGGAAAGAAAAGGAAGTTAATAGACAATGAGATTAGCTATCGTTTATTCTTCGAATTACTAAGTCGATATAGTTAGTCACGTATTATTTGATAATATTATCAATGACGTAGCACTGAAGTACTTACTTAATCGTTTAGGTCCCAATTTCATAAGCGGAACGTTTGGCTAAGACACAACGAAAATTCTCTGTTACAAGGTACGTATGCATACAAGTTTAGTTGCAAGTACTAGTATCATGATTAGATTGTGATTTATTCCAACGGAACCTAGAATCATGATAGGAAACGATTTTGATTGCTGAGATTGTTTGGTAACATGTTTATGATTGGAAATCGCTATGTGGCATTGTAATGCGTAATTCTATCGTATTATGAACATGAGCATTGGATTCGTATTATTTAATCCATGGTGTAACAAGAGTGTTACAAGAGAAAATATTTGAGTACTATATCTAAGAAACATGTTAAATAATTCTCTGTTATTATGGTATGAATAGACAGTATTAAGAATGAACTATAGCAATAAACTTGTAGCTGGACTCCCTACAAGTGATGAACAATGAAGGGAGTGTGGGACTTATTCTACACTCCTACGCAGGCCTACTGTGACGACAATAGTATCCTTATAAATTTTGATAACTCAAGTGGCGGAAGGTTCCGTACAATCTTGGGGGTATGCATACTAAGGTGCACTAGTAGAAAAAGGACGATTTGCGTCACCCCGCATGAAAGGCAAAACGACACAATAACGTAATTTGTGTCGCACATAAAGAGGAGTGCGCACAACATGGTTACATAAGCACCAGATATGCCCCATTTGCGTCGCACATGCCTTATATGCATTGCAAAAGCCAAATGTGCGTCGGATACCCTGACTCATGCGACGCAAATCGTCTCTACATTGAAAAAACAATTCAAACTATCTGCGTCGCACGTCTTTTAGGTGCGTTGCAAAATACCCAATTTGCATCGCACCTATTGAATGTGCGACGCAAATATTAGGCCCACTACCCTTTTTATTTCAGAAACCCTAGCGCCTCACATGCCTTCCCTCTCAATTCTCAGCGCCTCTCACTCCCTCTCAATTAGAGGTGATCATTTTGGCCCGACCCGTTTTTGGGCAGAATTTTTCAGCCCGCGGGCCGGGCCTGGCCGTATTTTTTTATGACTTTGGACGGGCTTTGGGCAAGCTAAAAACGACTTTTTAGTCTATTTTTTGGCCCGGCCCGTTTTGGCCCACAAAAGCCCGCTAATTTAGGCCCGAAATAGCGGGCTTTGGACACAAAAATTTCGGCCCGAATTTAAGCCCTGCTCGGCCCAGCCCGACCAATGGGCAAATTTTTTGGCCGCGGCCCGGCCCATGATCACCTCTACTCTCAATTCTCAACGTCTCTCTCTCTCTCTCTCAACTCAATCGCTTCTCTTCAAACCCCTCCATCTCCGTCGAACACATCAAGTTCTAAACTCCGTCGCTTCAAACACCAACAACGACACTCGAAGTAAGCAACGAATAAAAATTGAAAAAATACCAACCCTTTCTCAGATCTAACGTTCGAAGGTAACGTTCGAAGAAGAGCAGCGAATTTCGTTCGTTCCATTTTGCAATTCTGAGGTATTTTTAGTTCAAATTTTATTCTGAATTTCTTTGTTTTCCCTTATTTATGTTTATTTTTAAAATTTGAAGAACGAGATTTGAAGAACGAGATTAAAGGACTTGATTTGAAGAAGAACGAGATTTATTTCTGTTAGATCTGGTTTTTGGCGATTTGAAGAACGAGATTGAAGAACGAGTTCTGGTTTTTCGGCGATTTGTTTTAAAAAAAAATTATATTTAGTGAAATTTCTGTCCTGTTAGATCTGATATTTTTTTTAGGTTTAGTTTTTTAATTTCGTTTTTTGTTGTATGTTAGATCTGAATTTTTCATTTTTGATATTTGTTTAGATTTTTTTGTTTCTTAATCGACGCAAGACAATTTTTTTTAAGGTTCACTTGTTTAATTATTATCTCATTTTTTAATTATCGTCATTTGTTTCACTGGTTAGATATGGTTTTCTGTTTGTTAGATCTGTCTCGTTTCTTTTTCCTCGAATGCAGTACTAAAGCATTCATGCTTTGGTACTGCTTTTTTTTTTTTTTTTCACATTAGGTCATTTGCGTCGCACATGGCGCAAGGTGCGACGCAGATGACTGATTTGCGTCGCACCCCGTGCTATGTGCGACGCAAATTCCCCTTATATCCCCCCTGTAGCTTCTAGTTTGCGGGGCTGGGAAGACCAATTTGCGTCGTACCGTATACAACGTGCGATGCAAATAGCTAAAACATCTACGTCGTTTCCGCATACGACGCAGATCAGTTATAGGTCATCTGCGTCGAGACCTGTGCCGTCGGACCCAAGTCTGACGCAAATAGGGGTCCCAAGTCCGATGCAAATCGACCTTTTTCTACTAGTGCGTAATGGGTGTGAGACAGAACGAAACTGTATTTGCATTTCAACTAATAGACCAAGTTGTCTATTAAGGATTAAGTAGCCCGTATAATTCTAGTAAGATGACGGTGCTCGTTCGTTGACAACTAAATACAAAGTAAAGGATGTAATGTTATTGTAGTATCATGTCTAGGAATGATCATTGTTGCTTTGTTTATGTTATATGCTATCAATGGTTTACTATGTACTCAACATAGCTTATTGTGTGTTATTATGTGTCTGTTGACCTGTGATGAACCATTGATGCTACAATGGGGAGCAGACTAGGTGTACTCGTGCTGCTGCATGATATCGAGCATACGGGGGATAGTCTTTAATCTTGGAACTTTAACGCGTTTAGTTAAGCGTTTCAAAAACTATTATGATTTCCTTATTTAGCTGTGGTTTGAATAAAAGGGGTCGTTGATGATTACCGAGTTGTAGTTACATTTTTATTCCGCTGCATTTCATTGAGACAACGTTTTGAGTTAATTTTCCTTTTTAATAAGTTTTGCGTTTCAGCGCAGCGGTAACACTCCCAAAGTCGATGCGATGCGACGTAGTCGTAGACGTGTATGGATTTTGGGGGTGTTATAGTGGGGTTCGAACTTGTGACTTTCAAGCTCTAAGTTACAAGGTAAGTTCTCCACCATCTCCATCAATCACGCCTGTTTCTTTAAACTTTTTATATGCATCCCAAAAAAGATACTGGTATATATTTTTTTCGGAAAAGAAAAGAAAGGAAATTGGCTCATAAGTCATAACTTAGGCTAATTGGGCAAGCAACGCAACGTTAAAAGCAAAGTTAAACAAACAATAATTACCTGAGTATGCATGCAAAATGTCCATTGTCCACCAATATAATTAAGCTTAGTCAGGAGTACTAGCAGTGTGGTACCAACATCATATATACCGTATACTAGACAGTAATGCAAAACAGCTCAACACGATATTTGCTTTTAACTTTTAAGTAACTAATTTTAATTAATTGTTCTTTTTAACAACAAAAAAACCTTCACTCTCCCAAGGCACGCCATCTGTGCGTTTGCTTCTTCCCTATATATACCGTCCTCCCTCACTTCCTTTCTTGCCGCAGTTGCCATAATAACTCTTTTCTATCTCCGCTCTTTCTCTCTCTCCTTATTTTCACTCTCTAACATAGCTTATTATTTTAGCTTATTAGCTCCTATCTACTAAAGTTTTTTAAGTTGAAAATGGCATTCACACCTCTTCACCTCCATGAATTAACCGTTATTTTTGGCATTCTCGGAAACATTGTTTCCTTTGGTGTCTACTTGGCACCTTTGTAAGTCTCTATCTCGCTAAGGCCATCAATACAAGAAAAAACTACATGTATAAGATATGTAGCATTGAAACGGCCGGGGTTTTCAAAAGAGGGAGAAACCTTTTGTAAAGGAAAAACCTCATGTGCTTTACTAACACAAAATAAGTTAGAATTTTCAAAATGAAAAAGTTTTAAAAATTATGAGACCTCAGGTCCCGGAGGTTTTCGTGCTTCATAGTATATATGTGGAGCCTTTCAAGATTTAGCAATTGTTTATTCTCTTTTTGTTAACTTTTATTTGAAGTATGTTGGGGATTGATATTAATTTAATTGTCGGTTTGAGTATAGGCCAACGTTTTGGAGGATATTCAAGAAGAAATCAACACAAGGTTTTCAATCCATACCTTATTCAGTTGCACTCTTTAGTGCCATGCTTTTGTTGTACTATGCTTTCATCAAAGAAAAGAATGGCACTATGATCATCACTATCAACACCATTGGCTGTGCCATTGAAGGATCTTATCTCATTGTATACCTCATTTATGCTCCTAAAAAAGCCAAGGTACATATTTATCAATTTCATACTACCTATATTTTGTATTTCATTCTCAGTAATAGTGTATCTAATATCTCTAATCTGGTTATTTTTTGAGCAGGTTTACACAGCCAAGCTGTTAGGACTATTCAATGTAGGGTTTTTCGGGTTGATAGTTCTGACAACCATGCTGTTCGTTCGAGGTATCGACCAACATAAGATGTTGTCGAAAGGCGGTATGCGTGAAAACGTTGTTGGATGGATTTGTGGCATCTTCTCCGTTTGTGTCTTCGCTGCTCCTCTTAGTGCCATTGTATGAATGTTTTGCAAAAAACGAAATTCCTAATTCTTTTTTTCAAGATATATAAGGCATGCCTGATTTATAATATATTTAATCCTTATAAATGCAGAGAATGGTAATTAGGACAAAGAGTGTGGAATTCATGCCGTTTTGGTTATCTTTATCGCTCACCCTTTGCGCGGTTATGTGGTTCTTTTATGGTTTCCTCATTAAGGACTTCTACATTGCTGTACGTAACTCAAACTCTTGGTATTTTTCTATTTATAGTATTTTTTTGAGAGGATAGTAACTCATATTAACGAATTTTTATCTTTCTTTCTTTTTTCTTTTTGCAGTTGCCAAATATCCTTGGATTTGGATTTGGAATAGCTCAAATGATACTATACATAATATACAAAGATTCAACAAAGAAGAAGCAAAACAATAATATAAATGGCGATCTTGTGATAAAAGAAACAGATATCATGCAACTTCAAGAGCTAGCAGTTGACATAAAGCTTGGTAAAGTTGAGAAAATTGAGCAAGATTCTACTGCTTTGGAGCACCAAAACAGGAATGAAGTTATTGAAGTTATTGTGGAAGAAATGGTTGAGGAGAAGGAGAACAAAAACAACAGTAATAATGGAAATATTACTACTCCTCTTGGAAATGGTAATAATAATAATGAGATGATTATTAACGAGCCCGATGGAAAAGCAGCCGTTGATGATGTGCCACGTGGATAATGCAATATTATATGCAGGTGTATGGTAGTATCTTGTGTATCCACATCTTAGATGTGGTTTTGAGGGTGATTGGTGCAAATTAAACAAGCTAGGTGGGTCCATTAATGAAAAAAACGAGGGGGCAAAGCAAAAGGGAAAATGGAAGGAAAAAAAAAAAGTAACATGGAGGACATTCATGCAAGCGACGAGGGGAGCAAAATATATTTCATGTATATTTTCTGAAGGTTTCTAGATTTTATTATTGAAGCATTTCTTGTACTTGTGTCAATTAAATTTCCATGTTTTTTTTTTTTCCAAACTAGGGTAATAATTTCATTATTGTTATGTAGTAAATATTTTTATGTTAATTCTGTGTACCACTTCTAACTTAATTCGGTTGTATTGAAAAACCTTTGTCCTAATAATGTGTTTTATCCCGATTTTTTATATTCATTTTAGATTAATAATATAATATTTTTAATTACATACTTGCATAAATTAATTCAATCTATATCGTGGATCTGAACATTAAGGCAAATGTAATAAAATTAACATGAGAATATTCTTACAATTATGTTATTTAAGATTTGAGCGTGACGATAACGAATGAATAGAAGGACGGTGTTTAATTTAATTTTGGCGCATATTTTGTAGTTATTTTCTACTTTAAAATTCAAATGGTTTCCTTAAACTTCAAGTCTTGTTGTGTAGCTATTGTTCTTGAAAAATGACCGGGTCTGGCCCATTCCTCAAACGAAGTTTTTACTGGCTCCCTATCTACCAAATTACTTATGGTTCCAGCGAACGAATAATCATTGAGTCCTTCTTCCGGACAAGACATACAAAGAGATCCACCAACATTCAAATATTTGGTGCTATGCCTTCTAAACTCATGTTTGCATTAAGTCGCTCGACAAGCTAAGGTAATGTACAATGTATATTTTAAGGAGTGATTCTCAACATCATTCTGTGGGGAGGGAACAAGTTTTTGTGGACAATTTTCTGCAAGGTGTTTCAGCCTTGATAGAATTTGACGTTGATTAATATTATTGCTACCATTTCTCCTTAAAAAAAATAATGTACAACGTGTATTTTAAGGAGTGATTCTCTACCATCTTAAATTATAGCTAGAACTGCAAGTGATAGTTTGGCAATTTATGTGAACAGCAATTTATCATTAATTTACCAATTTATAGGTCGGATATAACTGGACAACTGGATCAAAGTATACTCCCACGTTGGGTACTTTATTTCTGAAATACCTTTAACTTATTGCAAATTTTTTCGAAAGGCATTAGGAGATATTTATTGAGCATTCCATATGTATTACCTAGAGTAGGAAAACCAACGACGTACTAACATGTAATTTCTTGGTTAACAATTATTACAATAACCTACAAGCAGAGTCTATACTCCTTGAACCAAGAGTTCCATATCTGGTACAATTTCTCTTTATCGTTATGACTATGATATAATTTCAAGCGAATTAGAAAGTTGTTAGGTAGAAACAAAATTTAAGAGAGTTAAGCTATTTTTGGTGTTATAGACATTATATTGTTCATACAAAAGAAAAGGATGCTTCAACAAAATTGAAAAACTAGCTTTAACAATAATTTTGCCATTCTAAAACTTATATTGCTTACCAACACAATCATATACTTGTTATGCGTTTTGAGATTTGTACATAAAATATAAATTGTTACAATAATCACATGAGAATAATGCTCCTTACATGAGAAATGAGAATGAATCTCAACCACATGATTGGATTAGAGTTGCGACACTTGTTCATTAGAGTTATACCCTGGCCTCCCAAAAAAAAAGCCCAATTTTTTTTCTTATATTATATTCTTTTTATAGTTATAATTATTCTTGTTCTTACTTCTTATGTTGCGTGAATTTTAAGATAATTGTTATAATTTCTTTTCAGATCTGCTGTCTTATTGGTATTATAATTTTAATTTATTAAAAATATATGCCTTAAATGTATTGTAATAATATATTTCAAACTCGGCCCATTATGTGGCCTTCAAAGATTGACTCATTGCCTGGATCCTTCACTTTTACCGACTTGATGGCTACACTGGGGATCGTCTCCTTATGTTTGTGGCCACCTTATGGGCTATATGGCAATATCAGAATAAACGTGTTTTCAACAGTCTCACACCGGATATGGAACTTCTGCACTTTCTAGCACACCAAGGCATTCAGCAACATGTCACGTTTCTGGCTAACCCCTCCCCCCGGCCACGGGCTCTACGCGAGGCTCCGGGCCGGGGCCCCCGGGGATTCTTATGGCACATTTTGGGGCTTCCTTCTGCGGATTCCACAGCTACATATACAAGTGGATGGTTCATGGGTGGATACTTCTCCTTTGGCAGGTATTGCCTGGGTGCACTACAAAAAAAAGCTTATATAGCGACGGATTTTTGGAGACGGATATATATCCGTTTCTAATTTAGAGACGGAATATTAATAATCCGTCTCTAAATTTATTTAGAGACGGATTTTTTAAATCCGTCTCTAAATTAGAGACGGATTTTAATATCCGTCTCTAAATTAGAGACGGATTTTAATATTCGTCTCTAACTTTAGGGACGGATTTTGAAAATCCGTCTCTAACTTAGGGACGGATATTGATAATCCGTCCCTAAAGTTAGAGACGGATTTAAAAATCCGTCTCTAAAGTTAGAGTCGGATTTAAAAAATCCGTCTCTAAATTTACATATGAATATTTTATTACACGTATTTAATTTAGAGACGGATTTTCAAAATCCGTCTCTAATTTAGGGACGGATTTTTAGAATCCGTCTCTAATTTAGGGACGGATTTTTAGAATCCGTCTCTAAATTTAGAGACGGATTCTAAAAATCCGTCTCTAAATTGAAATATGAATATTTTATTGTGCTTCTTTAATTTAGGGACGGATTTTTAAAATCCGTCTCTAAGTTAGAGACGGATTTTTGAATCCGTCTCTAAGTTAGAGACGGATTTTTGAATCCGTCTCTAATATTTCTTCTACATATTACCAATATTATGTAGAGAAGTATACAAGTTGTATTTGGTGTAGTTGGTTGGAGCTTCTTCTCGTTTCTTTGAGGTTACAAGTTCGATTCCTACGAACAGCGATTCTTGCGACTGTGGAGTGTTCTTATCCTTTCCCTTGTAGAGCTGAACCGGGTTTACTTAAGGGATATTCCTAAATGGTAATGAGATAACTTGAACTAGGTAGGTAATAATAGGTGATTAAATATAATCATGATAATATTAGGAACTATCGTGTTGTTAATTTCGTTTATATATTTTTTATATTTTCAGCGAATTTAGAGACAGATTTTGGAAATCCGTCTCTAAAGTTTAGAGACGGATTTTCAAAATCCGTCTCTAAGCTTAGAGACGGATTTCCAAAATCCGTCTCTAAGCTTAGAGACGGATTTCCAAAATCCGTCTCTAAGCTTAGAGACGGATTTGCAAAACCCGTCTCTAAGCTTAGAGACGGATTTCCAAAATCCGTCTCTAAGCTTAGAGACGGATTTCAAAAATCCGTCTCTAAACTTTAGAGACGGATTTCCAAAATCCGTCTCTAAACTTTAGAGACTGATTTTTAAAATCCGTCTCTAACTCGAATTAGCGACAAGGGTTTTAGAGAGGGACAATATCCGTCTCTAAATCCGTCTCTAAGCCCATATAGCGACGGATTTGACCTATTTAGGGACGGATTTTGTCCGTCTCTAAATGGACTTTTTTTTGTAGTGGTGGTTGACCATGTCAGCAACAACACTAGGGAGGGGCAGGGTAGTTGCATTCCTGCCAACTCAGCGCTGCTAGCTTAAGCTCAAGCTTGTCTGGGGGCCTTGATTCGGGCACAGGCGCGAGGCTATCATCAAATCACGGTGCATATTGACTCTGAGCTTGTGGTGTGGAGTTTACTTAACCAAGTCACACAGCCGATTTCGATCGCTTGGACCTTTAATGACATTCGATCACTTGGACAGCACTTCCAATGGTGTCGGATTACAAAGGTTAATAGTTCGCAGGTTCAGCTGGCCCATAACCTTGCTAATCATGTCAGGCGGGGTCAAATTACGATGGTTACACTTTAGTTAATTAATTTTGCTTCTTTTGTACGTTTTCTTGATGTCCAAATATATATATATATATATATATATATATATATATATATATATATAATATATATATATATATATATATATATATTTCAAACTGTATTTTGTATTTTTCTGTTTTTTAATTTTGTATGAGAATTCTTTGTCATTAGTGTCAATCATTAGTGTTTTATTTTCTTTTAGCCTTTTTATCTTTCAAATTTGATGGCAAAATGCAAAAAAGAAAAATGTTTTACATAATGTACCAGTATTGTGGTAAAAAATCGCAGCAATATGTTAATTACATATTGTTGCACTCTTAATTGTTGCGCTGCCAAAACCGCTGCAATAGGCCACTTAATGACCACAACAATAAGCAATTATTCTACTAGTGTTAAAAGTCCTGTAATATAGTTTTTATAAGTATATCAAAACAACTATAGACTAATATTTTGGAAAATTTGCACAAAACCACCTTAAGTTTTCACTTATTTAGAAACTCCCACCTTTGTGTTTTTTTTCCCTAAATTAATTCCACCTAAACTTTACAAAACCTTTATAAACTCCCACCACTTAACGAATTTCGCCAAACTCCGTTAGGTTGTGGGACCCACATCAGTTATTTCTTTTGTTTTTCCCTCCAAACAACTCATTTTCCTTTTCTTATATAAGAGAATTTTCCTTTTTACCCTTTGATCCTTCACCCACATCTGATCTTATCAGAAGGAGGTCTGTCCCCTTTGTGGCTTATGTTGGAGGGAAATTCTCTTATATAAGAAGGGAGAAGTGAGTTGTTTAGAGGGAAAAACAAAAGAAATAATTGATGCGGGTCCCACCACTAACGGAGTTTGGCAAAATCCGTTAAGTTGTGGGAGTTTATAAAGGTTTTGTAAAGTTTAGATGGAAATTTAGGGAAAAAAAAAACATAAAGGTGGGAGTTTCTAAATAAGTGAAAACTTAAGGTGGTTTTATGCAAATTTTCCTTATATTTATTCTAATCTTGTTTAATATAAAGATTAACAAATGGATATATGAGAAACTCATTTTCTAGTCTTCATATTTGTGTTTTTAGTTAAAAATATTTAAAATTGGAAATTAAACAAAAACAATAATAAACATCAGCAGTAAGACTTCTATTATCTTTAGATTATCTGTTTTTATATCTTTCTTTAGATAGATGCATGAATTTGATGTACTAAAACTCACGCCACAAGATGTCTTAGTTTGTTCAGTTATCGGTTCTAAAATGGGGTAATTATGCACGACGCCAAATGAAACGGAGTGCAAGTCATACCAAATACACCATCAACTTTTGTCTTGTCCAATTATGGCAAGAGATTTCTGAAAAATGACGTCACCTAACTTGTTGTGAAGACACCCTAGGCAACCATATATACAACCAAACATAGTTTAGTGATGCCAGTCCAATTGATTTGCATAAGGGGATTAATTCTGCACAGCTAAAAAGTGCACCGCAACGGACCGTTACAAAATTTACGAACGATAACCAAGAGAAAGGGAAAGAGGGAGAGAGAAAATGAGAAAGAGCAAGTAGATGCATGGAACACCATTGAAATAAATCAAGGACCCATGAATAATTTACTTTAACAAAAAATAGTGGAATCTGGTGAAAAACTTCCAAGTTGTTCTCTACAATGGGCTGGCGTTGGCTTAGAGTAAATTGTACTATTTTATTGTATAATCTATATGCTTCATGTTTCTTTTCTACCTTTACGGTGGAATAAGAATCAAGGAAACTTGTAACAGGAGATTCCAAATATAGGCTATTGTTTGACTATGATTACCAAGAGAATATACTTATTCCTTTTTTTTATTATTATTACCGTATTATGTATATGTTTTCGGGTATGTTACAAAATATATAAATAAATAATAGATACTTGTAACACATCTCTTTGTCATGATCTGAAACCACCACCTTTAGCTAATGGCCTTTAAAACATTTAACTATGGATCTTCAGACATTTAGTGGGATCAAAACGTTAATTTTAGAATACATATCAGTTATATTTTAATACAATGATCTAAGTGTCATATTTTATGTTGCACCTTATTAGTATTAAAGAATTAGTTACTGTTTGTCGTACCTTTATTCATTTTAGTTGCATAGTCAATGATGCAAAGGTAGGAAAATCAGGTTAGGTCCAAAAATACCGCACCTTTAAGCTCAAAAGAAAGGCCCTTGTATCACTTTGAAAAATAGTATGTTAATATATATTCACGGTTGAGGTCATTTCCTACTTTACATGATTAAGCTCTTAACCTTCCCAAAAAAGTTCCGAGTTGAACTCTAAAGTAAAAAAAAAAAAAAAACAATTAAATGTATCAGAAATAATGCTCAGGTAGTAAGGTTTAATTCTTTCCAGTTATCACAGACAACATATTCGACTTTGAAGTCAACATGGTAGAGACTAGAGACCTATTGGATACTTGCACTACGAAACAGCACCCCAAACATTTAAACTTAGATGCATGGTTACTACAACTTACTACTCGCAATGTAAGATATCCGCCTATTTTTAAATTAAAATTAGACACTGATAAGTCCAATATTAAAAAGAAAATTAGCCTAATATAGATTATTGTTTGACTATGATTACCAAGAGAATATACTTATTCCTTTTTTTATTATTATTTACCGTATTTCCCATCTTTGTTTTATTTTTTAAAGAGTTGTAATATACATAGAATAACCTAGCTCTGTCCGCATCTTTGCACACACTATCACTCAATTGGTTTTTCAAAAGTGCAAATAAAATACAAGAGCTCCATATGTTCTGGAATTGAATAAACTGCTCTATGAGTTGAGAAAGATCTGTGAAAGCTGTAACCAAACAAAGAAAAAAGATACCTTTATGTCATTAAGGTTCTCACTATCGACGGTAGCTGATTAATTGTGCAAGTTAACAAGCAATTTCATTATTGGGAGTCTTTCTCAGTCAAACCTTCTCCATTGAAATGGTTATTCTCACCGAAAAAGACTTGTTTAAAGAGTACTTTCTCCTCAATTAATCTACGACGTTACTTCTTACTGACAAGGAAAATTTGCACAAAATCACCTTAAGTTTTCACTTATTTAGAAACTCCCACCTTTATGTTTTTTTTTCCCTAAATTTCCACCTAAACTTTACAAAACCTTTATAAACTCCCACCACTTAACAAAGTTTGCCAAACTCCGTTAGTGGTGGGAGCCACTTCAGTTATTTCTTTTGTTTTTCCCTCCAAACAACGCACTTTCCCCTTCTTATATAAGAGAATTCCCCTCCAACACAAACAACAAAGAGGACAGACCTCCTTCTGATAAGATGTAGGTGAAGGATCAAAGGGTGAAAACGGAAATTCTCTTATATAAAAAGGGGGAAGTGAGTAGTTTCGAGGGGAAAACAAAAGAATATAATTGATGTGGGTCCCGCCACTAACAGAGTTTGGCAAAATCTGTTAAGTGGTGGGAGTTTATAAAGGTTTTGCAAAGTTTAGGTGGAAAGTTAGGAAAAAAAAACATAAAGGTGGGAGTTTCTAAACAAGTGAAAACTTAAGGTGATTTTGTGCAAATTTTCCTACTACTAATAATAAATAAAGATATATGTATGTGTAACTTTTTTTTTAATATAGATGAACAACTAAGCACAACAATAGTTTCAATATAATTCTATTCAATTTTTGGATACAATTTTCATAAGACTTTATCACTTAAATTAAACGATATCCTCAATTATGTGCAATTATCTTTCACTGGAATCGAAGTACTTAATATAAGTCGTTAAATTATGCCATGAATAATATAAATATGTATGTCATAATATATTATATAGTGGTAGGATCCACCAAAAATTAATCTTAAGCTGAAACTGAAAATCGGTCTCACTAGGGAAAAAAAAAAGGAAGGGCTGCGCAAGAAGGGCTGCGCTTTCTTCAAAACGCAGCCCTTCTTTATTGTAGAGCTGCGTTTTTCAAAAAAGCGCAACCCTACATAACAGAAGCGCTGCGTTTTTGAAAAAAAGCGCAACCCTTCACTTAGCAGGGCTGCGCTTGTAGAAAAAGCGCAGCCCTTCTTACATTCAGAAGGGCTGCGCTTTTTCTACAAGCGCAACCCTTCTTACATTCAGAAGGGTTGCGCTTTTATTTTCTACAAGCGCAGCCCTACTAAGTGAAGGGCTACGCTTGTAAAAAAAGCGCAGCCCTTCTGACTTAGTAGGGTTGCACTAGTAAAAAAAGCGCAGCCCTTTATGGGCTTTTGTATATTAAAAAGAAACTTCACTCGTATAAACGCACGCTCAATACACCAAAGTCCAAACCCATTCTCTTTCTTCTCCAATTATTCAAAACCCTAAGTTCTCTCTCTTCCCTCAACCTACCGTTTTCGTTCTCCCTCAGCCGTCCTCATTCTCCCTCTCTCTCATTCTCTTCTTTCTCTCCTCTCTTTCGTCGCCCCTTTCGAGTTGTGTGTGTGGAGTTCGTCGATGTACCGGCATTCAAAACACCTTCTCCATCTGTGCGAGGCTCGCGAGTTCGTCGTTCGTCATTCGTTCAACCACCGTCGCGCGCAAAAACCACCTTCTCCCTCAACCACCGTCGCGCGCAAAAACCACCTTCTCCGTTCGTCGTTTCACCCTCCGTTCGTCGTTGCCGCGCCGCCTTGCCGCGTCGTTTCCTCCTCTGTTCGTTGTTAAGTGAAGGGCTAATACATATATGAAATTTGGTTGTGAAGTAAATGGCTAATAGATTATAGATCTATGTTTTTTTTTTGTAATTCTAATGTAGTTTTTTCGATTTTTCTTTTCAGGATATTAATTTCTGTTTTTTGGTTTGTATTCATTTCTTTCTTGTATTTTTCTGTTTTATTTCGATGTTTATAATTCTGGTGTTTTTTTTTTTTTTTTGTGGATTATGCAAATCTATGCTTGCTAATATAAGCAGGATTAGATGAAATTGAAGCTTATAATTTTTTTCTCTTCTCTTTCATTTTTCAATCTTACTAGTATCTTGCTATGGCATTCAAATATAAGTAAAGTTGTGGTAAAATATACTATGTTATGCTTTCTAGAAAATATTCCTTATATTACTTTTGTAGATACATCATTTTCTAAACCAAAAACCAGTATCTGCTTATATGACATAGATTGAACAACCATTTAATATAAAACAATTTGTGTTGTTTAAACAATATCAACATGAGTAGATATATTTAAATGTAAAAAAATGGAAAAACAAATTATTTTTTTTGGTCAAAAGGGTTGCGTTTTTAGTTAAAAAGCGCAGCCCTTCACTTGTAGAAGGGCTGCGCTTTTACCTATAAAGCGTAGCCCTTCTAAGCTTGAAGGGCTGCGCTTTTTAGGTAAAAGTGCAGCCCTACTTAAAAAGTGAAGGGCTGCTATTGAAAGGGTTGCTGTCAAAAAGCGCAGCCCTAAGGGCCTTTTTTAGCGCAACCCTTCTTTATTTTTCCACTAGTGTCTTTTTACTCATTTTATGTTTTTTGCTCATTAATGTTCTGGCTCATTTTACCAAATTTTTGCTCATTTTACAAACTTTTTACTATTTCATGTTTTTTTGCTCATTTTATATTTTCGGCCATTTTAATAAACTTTTGATCATTTGACAAATTTTTGCTCATTTATGTATTTTGCTCAATTTATATTTTTGCTCATTTTAAGAACTTTTTGCTCATTTTTAGAAACTTTTAGGTCATTTGATATTGCATTTTTCAGTTTTCAGCATAATGAGTAATTTTCACGTGTTCTTATTCCTATGTATATACACACACATATAAATACTACTCACTTGCATTTTAGACGGTCTCTAATGCACAAGTTTTTAATCATCAAAATCTTTAATTACGTATTACTAAAAATGAGAATATAAAAATATACATATTGTAACGAATCTAACATATTCAATATGTGATTTTCGTCGTGTTTATATAATTATAAAGCATAGTAGAAATTTTAGTACTTTCACTAAACGAATGGCAATAACCGAATAATGTACTTCATAGAACGGGGCAAGTGTTACTATTAGCTATAATCAAACACAAATATATGATTAATAACTTAAACTTGCACCCACATCTATATTATTATCTAAAGCAAAATAAAAAATCCTACTTGTCAAGCTCACAATCACCGAGCAAATTCTAGAGCACAAAGAATGTAAAACTATCATCTAGGGTGTCTACGTAGGATTTGCCTTGGGTGGAATCCAAAAATTAAAAGATTTGGGATATTTAAATGCCATAATTAGGGGTAATTTGAGGTAATTATTGATGTTAACATAAATTGTGGAATAAAAAAGGTAAGGTCGGTGATGAATGAGCTTTTATGCTCATTCAAGGTCGTCTTTTAGGCTCCTTTTTAAGCTTTGGTCGAGTCATTTTCGTTAGTTTTTAGTTCAATTTCCGTAATTTTTATGTCCTTGAGTCTTTTTGGTGTCCTAGAGTAGTTTGTCGTTGTGGTTTGGTGTTGTTTGTGTTGTTTCGCAGGTTCCCGCGATGGCTCACGACTTTGGTTGGGGTACGATCACCATAATGGAGCTGATTTCGCTGCTTCAAACTCGGAGCTACCGCTCCTCACTGGAGCTCCAGCTCAACATGCGCAGATTTTGTTGATGGGCTGCAGAACCTCAGGAGTGAGTGCTCCCCAATCCCCTAGAGCGAGCGCTCCCCTGTGCTCTGGCGACAACTTTGCTTTCTCCCCCACGATTTAATATTTTATTTTGAGTGTTATATAAAAGAAAAAGGGGGGAGAATGTAAGGGGGGGGACTATCTTCTACTTTCTAGTTTTTGAGTTCTTAGCTTTAAAAGGAGAGAGAAACAAGAGAGAGAAGGGCTTACAACTTCAAACTCTTGAGGATCTCCATTAATTTATGCACTCATAGTGGATTTTAAGCTTTAAACTCAACAATTATTTCTTGTAATCAGTAAGTTTGTACTTTTTACACTTGATTTCAGTCCAAGTAGTTGCATGTTTGATTTTATTTACTTTATTTAATTTCTCTACTCGATTTCTACTTACATGTTGGTAATTCGTGTTTCTATGTATGCTAAGTTGTTCATCATGAGTAGTGAGTAGTTCCATTTTAAGGCTTGGCAGTGAAAACCTCTCTTTGTGACTATGAATAGTTGATTGGAGCATGTTGATGGGGTTGTGAATGTGAAATTGAGTTTTCATGTAATTTGGTTGTGGGTCTCTTTGCTTGATCACCATTGAAACTCTTCTAAGCTATCCTAATTGTAATCAAGAGGTGAATTTAGGATGTGTAGCTCACTTGACTTACTTGTCTTGAATTCACTAAGAGATTAGGTCTTTTAGTCAAGATTTGTGAACTTGATGTACTTAAGCATGTTGAATTGAGTAATTACCACGAGAATAGGAGTTGCTTAGTCTAACATAGTACTAATTTCCTTGAGAAGGTGATTAGTATTAGCATATAGTTCACTTCATCACATCCACACCTCAATTAACTAGCTCCCCATTGACTATCTCATATGAACGTAGATTGGAGCCTCATCCGCAAGAACTATTTTCATCATATTGTATTCTCTTTATAACTTAATTGCATGACCTAGTTTAATACAACCCTCAATCCTAGTTGTAACCGAGACTCATCCTCTAATAGTCTGAAATTTGTGTTTACTGCCGGTTCTCCCTTGGGTTCGATCCCTTGCTTGCCCTTGCTACTTGTTAGTGGGTTGTATTGAGGTGTTTTATAAATTGTAATTTGGAGGGGATCCTTGGGCCTTAACGACTTCCCGAGTGTCAAGATCATGCCCTGCCAAATTTTGGCGCCGTTGTCGGGGAGCGCAACGGGGGTGAACTTTGGATTATTTGTTTTATGAGATACGGTTATTTATTATTTTCATATTCTTAATTCATTGCTCGGGTCGTTAAGTCCGTCCTTGTTATTACTAACTCTCTACTTAGCTTTGGTGTTGTACATGAGCACAAACCCCGCAGGTGATACTCCATTTCAAAAGAGGCAAAGGGGTAGACCTCCGAAGAGGCAAAGGGGTAGACCTCCGAAAAGGCAAAGGGGTAGACCTCGAGTTATTTCACCATCTCCACAAGTAAGAGTTAGTGATACACCAGACTCATCTACTCAGGGCACTCCAACAATTTCTATTTCTCTTTCTAGAATGGCCGGAAATCAACAAAGAACTCTTGAGGACTATGGGGTTCCAATGGCATTCGAGGAGAGAAGTGGTATTAACCGTCCGCCTCTTCCGAATGGTAATTACAAATTTCCAAGCCAATTGATAAGAATGATCAAGGAAAGACAATTTGAAGGTAGAGGGAGAGAATGTCCTTACAAGCATCTTCCTCACTTTGTAAAGTTGTGCAACATTGTTAATGAGCATGATGCTACACAAGAGCAAACGCGACTTCATCTCTTTCACTTTTCACTTGATGGTAGAGCTTTGGCATGGCTTGAGTCACTTCCCGCTAACTCTCTAACAACATGGGCGGAGGTCACTAAGGCCTTTTTGAGGAGATTTGTTTTGGAAGAGAAAACGACGGAGCTAAAACGTCAAATAGCTACATTCTCTCAATTAGATGGCGAGATGTTGAGTGAAGCATGGGAAAGGTTCGAGGAATTGGGACGAGCTTGCCCTCATCATGGTTATGACTTGGCTACACTTTTGAGATCTTTTTATGATGGCATAAGTCCCATAACTCGTGCTAATCTTGATGCGGGAGCGGGAGGACGACTTTTTCCGTTATCGTTAATGCGAATCTAGAAGGCACCCAATTGAAAAATTTGATACATGTTTTGAAAGAAAAATAGAAGTGCCTTCAGCTACTAGCTTAATGATCTTAAGGGGATAATCCCATCGCTATGTACGCACCGTATCTATCTTGAAGATGATCAAGCTTCCTCCATTGAACCTCAAAGGAGACTAAATCCAAATATGAAAGAAGTTGTGAAAAATGAGGTTTTGAAACTACTCAAGGCCGGGATAATCTATCCTATTTCGGATAGTAAATGGGTATGTCCGGTCCAAGTAGTTCCAAATAAAGGAGGCTTGACCATAGTTGAGAATGAGCATGGTGAAGTTGTATCCACAAGGTCGGTTACGGGTTGGAGGATGTGTATAGATTATAGAAAACTAAACAAGTCAACCCGTAAAGACCATTTCCCAATCCCTTTCATTGACTAAATGTTAGAAAGGTTGGCGAGTCATACACACTTTTGCTTTCTTGATGGGTACTCCAAATTTTTACAAATCCCACTTCACCCACAAGATCAAGAGAAAACAACTTTCACGTGTCCTTATGGCACCTTTGCTTATCGAAGGATGCCATTTGGATTGTGTAATGCTCCTTCAACATTCCAAAGATGTATGACTGCCATCTTCTCCGACATGCTTGAGTCGGAAATAGAGGTTTTTATGGATGATTTCTCGGTGTGTGGTTCTTCTTTTGACATATGTCTTAATAATTTGTCTAAAGTGCTTCAAAGATGTCGAAAGATGAAATTGGTATTGAATTGAGAAAAATGTCATTTCATGGTAGAAGAGGGAATTGTTCTTGGTCATGTGATCTCTAATCGGGGCATTGACGTTGATCCCCCTAAAGTTGAGACAATCAAACGCCTTCCACCTCCAACAAATGTTAGGGGTGTAAGGAGTTTTCTTGGCCATGTCGGTTTTTATCGGCATTTCATTAAAGGTTTTTCACAAATGGCCAAGCCTTTGACTCAACTTTTAGCAAAAGATGCGCCCTTTGTGTTTACTAATGATTGTCTACAAGCTTTTGATAGGTTGAAAGATGCGCTTGTTTCGGCCCCAATAATGCAACCACCTAATTGGGAGCTCCCTTTCGAGCTCATAGGTGATGCTTCAGATGTTGTTGTGGGGGCCGTTCTAGGCCAAAGAGAGGAGAACAAGCTTCAAGTAATCTACCACATAAACAAGACTTTAGATGATGCACAAAAGAACTACTCCAGAATCGAGAAAGAGCTATTGGCGGTGGTCTATGCAATTGAAAAGTTTCTTCCTTACTTGTTGGGGTCGAAAATCACTATATTCACCGATCAGTCAGCATTGAAGTATTTAATGTCAAAGAAAGAAGCTAAGCCAAGGCTTATCCGTTGGATCCTATTGTTACCAGAGTTCGACATTGAACTCAAGGATAAAAAGGGTGCGGAGAACTTGGTGGCCGATCACTTGTCTAGGCTTCCGTTAGAATGCATGGAAGGAGTTGAGCTAAAGATTGACAACTCATTTCCGGATGAAAAGCTAGTCGCAATAGTGAAGGATTCGGTTCCTTGGTTTGCCGACTGTGCTAACTACCTTGCTTGCAACTTGATACCTCCGAACTTGGATTCTCAACAAAGGCGAAGGTTTTTAAGAGATGTCCAAAACTATATTTGGGAAGATCGTTTGCTCTTCAAAAGGGGTCCGGATAGTATCTACTGTAGATGCATTCCGGAAGATGAGGTTGAAAATGTGATTAAAATGTGCCATTCATCCCCTTGTGGTGGGCATATGGGTGTCACCAAAACAGCGACAAAGATCTTAGAGAGTGGTTTGTGGTGGCCTACCTTGTTTAGAGATGTGTGGATGATTGTTAAAAGATTTGATACTTGTCAAAGATCAGGTAACATTGGAAGGCAGAATGAGATGCCTATGAACATCATTCTGGATTAGTTGGAAGTATTTGACGTTTGGGGTATGGACTTCATGGGACCCTTCCCTAGCTCATTTGGAAATAAATACATTCTAGTGGCATGCGACTATGTTTCGAGGTGGGTAGAAGCTTTGGCATCTCCTACCAACGATGCCAAGGTCGTAATGGAAATGTTAAAGAAGGTGATATTTCCAAGGTTCGGGGTCCCAAGAGCAATCATTAGTAACGGAGGATCACATTTCGCAAAGAAGTCCTTCAAGGCACTTTTAGAGAAGTATGGGGTCCGACATAAAGTTGCTCTTGCCTATCACCCGCAAACGAGTAGTCAAGCGGAAGTTTCAAATCGGGAAATAAAAATGATACTTGAGAAAACCGTTGATCGAGTAAGAAAGGACTGGTCAAGTAAGCTTGATGATGCTTTATGGGCTTATAGAACGACCTACAAGACTCCTTTCGGCACTACACCTTATAAGCTTGTCTATGGCAAGTCATGTCATTTGCCGTTTGAGCTTGAGCATAGAGCATATTGGGCTATCAAGGCTTTGAATTTCGACCTCAATTCGTCCGGTGAAAAATGAATGTTTGACATACATGCATTGAAAGAGTTAAGAAGGGACGCTTATGAGAGCTCCCGCATTTACAAGGAAAGAAAAAAAGCATGGAACGATAAGCATATTTTGAGAAGAGACTTCAATGTTGGTGATCGTGTCCTTTTGTTCAATTCAAGACTTAAACTCTTTCCCGGCAAACTCAAATCAAGGTGGAGTGGTCTGTTAGAAGTCAAGGAAGTATATCCTTATGGAGCGGTGCTTATATGGAGTGAAAGAACGGGGGCATTCAAGGTCAACGGTCAAAGGCTCAAGCTTATTTTGGGGACCTCATTCCAAAAGTTGATAGCATTGATCTAAAGGAGTATGACTACTCCTCCTCTCATCATTGAGGATTCTCATGCCCGTCAAGCTAACGACGTAAAATAAGCGCTTCTTGGGAGGAAAACCAAGTGTTTGTGTGTTTTAACTTCATGTTATGTTGCCAGTTTTTAGAACAATTGAGTTTTGTTGTGGATTATTTGTATTATAATGTCGTGTTTGTGATATGTTGTAGATTAGTGAGGCAAAATGAGCTAAGCTTGGGGGAATTCGAACGCAAGGTATGATTGACTCGGGTTGGGAAGTTTAGAGAAGAAGAAAGAACGAAATAAGCAGAAGCATAAGCGCTGCCAGATCCGAGCGAATGCTCTAAGGAAGAGCGAGCGCTCCTTCGTAGCCCTCTGAGAAAAATTTACCTGCCAGTTCTGAACGAGCGCTCAGAAGAAGAGCAAGCGCTCTCTGAAGAAAGAGCAAACGCACACGCTGGAGCGACCGCTCCCAGGCTGCTCGAGAAAAATTTGAAACCTGCCGAAACCGAGCGATCGCTCAGGTCGGGAGCGAGCGCGCACAACAGCAATGAGCGAACGCTCCTTTATTGAGAGAGCGCTCCTTTCAGCCCTGTGGTTCCTCCCTTTTTTTTTACAATAAAGGTAGATCCCCCCAACTCTTCATTTCTTCCAACCCCTTACCTTGTGCTTCTCTCTCTCTCCCTAACCCTCCCTAAAACACTCAAGAACTCCCTCAAACTCACTCAAACCTCTCACTCTATCCCTCTCACAACCACAATTCTTTATCCCCAACCTCTAACCTCCATTAAACACCTCCATTCTCTCTCTCTTCAAGTTTCACTAAACCACCAAGTCAAGGTTAGGGCAACAATTTTCAGAAAAAAAGGGACCAAAATCAAGCAAGCAAAGTGCTCAAATACAAAAGGAAGGCTCAATTCTAGCTAAACAAGGGAGTTCACGCATCAAGGTATTTTGTTTTTGTTTTGTGTTTTTCACTTTCATTAGTATTTGATGTATTTGTGTCGTCAGTGCTAGTTGTAGTGTTTTTGAGTCCCCTTTGATGGAGTCTAGGTCCTTTAGTCGAGTCTTGTGCATGGTTAACATCCTAATTTGGTTCATGTCTTGTTCTCAATTCCCATTTCCCGCTTTGATGCGTGATAGTTCTTGGTGTAATGTGGTAAGCTAGGGGGAGGGGTTGGCACGGTGTAATTCCTAGTTGTGATACTTGAAAAACTTGCCAGAACCCCGTAAGCCTCATATGGGGCCCTCTCTTTAGTTTGGACGTGTTAGGGTCTTATTCGCATTCGTATCCCGCACCATGAATCACTAGGAAGAAGGATAGTGGGCGTTCATTTAGAATTTAGGATTAACTACATAGCCAAAAAAGCCTCCCCTTTTCATCAATTTTTTTTTTCCGACTTTTGGCCCCTCTTAGCCTTTGTCCTCCCTTCTCTTTGAAGCCTACATCTCTAGTCACATGCCAAATAATTCCCACGAGTGGAGTTTATTTTTTGAGAGATTAGGACATTCGTTACTAGCTCGTTGTGGATTGATGATTCGGTTTGCTTGATGGCGTTTTTGTAAGTCTTATGTCATTTTGTTGCTTTTCAATACTATCTTAGTACCCCCATCTAGGGGTAATTCAAGAAAAAAAGGAGAGATAAATTTTATGGAAAAAAAGTGTATATATATATATATATATATTATATATATATATATTATAATATATATTATATATATTATTATATATATATATATATATATATAAGAAAAAAATTGAAATAAGAAAGAAGAGAAAATAGGAAACATACCCTTCAACTCTTACCCTTATGTTCGTTTCCTAACTGGGAGTAGTTGTTTGTTTTGAGTAAATTACTTTTTGTAAATACTAGAATAATTTTGCTAGTTTGTTGGTGTCTGGCTCCCGTCCTGTGGTTTTGGTTGTGGTTCTATCTTTAGCAGTGGATTGATGTCTCGGTTCTCTCGACTTTCCTTATCTCTGTAACTCCACTAGGACCTATGTAGCACCACTCTCCCAAATTTTTCCCACCCCTTAACCTAGCCAACATTACAAGCCGTGAGAAGTCCTCTTGACTTTCTAGTCACATTTATGGTCCCTCAAGACGGTTATGTTGTGAATTTGTGTTCAGACCATAATAGTGGTGGTCGTCCTTACTCGAGGGTCGAGCAATTAGTGAGCGGTTTGATTGGTTCTGACTTGGTTTTCGTCCATATTATTTTAATAGAAGTATGTTCACATATCATTTTAATAGAAGTAATGAGGTTTGGGCTTATGTTAAAGACATTAAGACAACAATACATTGTTTTCATCCATATTTTGATTTTTCGAACATGATGTTATATGATCTACAGTGCATTCCATCAAGAGCTTACAAGATTGATGATGAGTATTTTGAAGATATTGAATTAAACAATACGGAATGTTGGTGTTAACAACAAATTATTGGTTGCGTATCTATCAATTGATTAAAACGTAGTAATTAAAGTCATTATATTGTTTTCTACTATATTTAAATTCGAATAATGTAATTGTCATAACCTTTTTTTTTTTATCTAGATCCTTTTTTAATTTTTTTTTTCATATTGAATTTGTAATAAAATCGAATAATGTAATAAGATTGATCTACTTCTTTATGCCTTTTATCTATGTACTTATTTTTGTTGTCACATGTCACTATCAATTTATTAATTACTTTGGTTTCTCGCCATGCATCAACTACTATTTAGTAAATGGATTCTTTATCCAATGTATTGATTTTGATGATGCATTTATAATGAAATTGAAGTTTAACCCATTTAAAGGTTTCACCATCAATATCCGATATCATTTGATTCTTCAACGAAAACTAAATGGGAATAACAGGAATTAAAAACAAAAAAAGCAATAACCAAAAAATCGAGAATACAAAGATGAACTCTTCGACGAAAACAGAGGCAACAAATAATTCAACCATCATATAAATAAAAAAGAAAGATCGGTCAAGACAAAATTAAATTGAAAGATAATACAAAATCAATACCTAAAAAGTAATCATCCAAATTCTAATTTTCTAGACACAAAAGAGGAAAGTAAAATCGGAATATTCCAAATTTTGACAATTGAACGCGCGAAAAGCAAGAAAAAAAATTGATCAGAATTGGGAAATTACCAAGCTTAAATGTTGATTCTAGGAAATTGTTAATCAAAGGAAACAGGGGTTTAAAATTATGGTTTATGTAGAAGAAAAAAAAGTAAATAATAGAAAAAACGAGAAGAGGGGATACCGTCGAATTTTAGAAGTCTTTGGAAAGGAGTTGAGAGATTGGAGAGGAGAGAGATTAATATTAATATCTATACTATTATCTAAAGTAAAATCCTAAATCCTAAACCCTATGTTGCAAGCTCACAATCCTTTGGAAAGGTCATGATTACTATTATGAAGTTTTAGATGAACCTAACATAGTATGTAATGCTTGCAAATGTAACCGAGAACTAAAATTATGGTTTTTGTAGAAGAAAAAAAGGAAATAATAGAAAAAACGAGAAGAGGGGGTACCATCGAATTTTAGAAGTCTCTGAAAGCAGTGAAGAGATTGGAGATGAGAGAGATTAATATTAATATCTATACTATTATCTAAAGTAAAATCCTAAATCCTACGTGGCAAGCTCACAATCCTTTGGGAAGGTTATGATTACTATTATGAAGTTTCAAATGAACCCAACATAGTATGTCATGCTTGCAAATGTAATCGAGAACTTATGTTCTTGCTATCATTTATGTCATAATTATAATTAGATGTTTATTTTGTAATAAAGTTCATTAATATATTGTTTATGTGTTGTCTTCATATTGCCTCGTTGATATATATTATGGATGACACTTGTTTTTTAAATGTAAGTTTTTTTTTAATTTCGTACTACATCCATCAATTATTTTTAGTCATCATATTGACGACAATAATAATATAACTTTTATTTAATTTTATGAAGTAGTAAAAAAGGTTTACTTTTTTGGGAAAAATAATTATTTGCTTGGTAAATGAATTTTTTTTTTAACTTAAGCATTAAAATAGTTTAAAAATTGAGTTGATTAGTAGGGGATTTTGTATTTTTCAAAACAAGTAAGTAAATGTAAAAAAAACTATCAACTAAAACTTGCCTTTTCAAATTTATTTTGAATAAGTCATATCTTTGGTTAAAATATATATACATTTAACAAGTTTTAAAGGGTAAATAACTATAATTGCACATTTTATAATTTAGCATATCTATTTTATTTAGGAAAATGAACATTCGCAAAATCAAATCTTAAGAAAATGGATTTATTGTACAAAAAATTGTGTAATATAGGTACGTTTAGTAATATTTCTTCAAAACAACATATAAATAATGTCTTCTTGTTGCCTAAATTTATTGTACTTAGAAATAAGTTATTTATACAACTTATATGATTTGAAATTTTATAAAGCCAAATAGTCTAAACTAATTCTTACTATGAAGCCTCATCAAAATATATGTATAATAGAACGCCTTCCCAAAGATATTGCCGTTGATATTATTTCATGTGTTGGAGCTTATTCTATTAGCGGTTTATTTAGGTGCAAAGTAAGGTACGATACATGTTCAACAAATTATTCATATGTTTTTAAATTACAAATAACGTCTATACACAATCATTCTTTTAATATAGTTGCAAGGCACTCAATATTATTTGTGAAGATGATAAAGTTCACAAAAGTTATCAATAGAAAGCTTGCTAAGCATATCGTGGGATTATATTGATAAGATGAATTTTTTATTTACACGATATTTAGAGTGCAACAACCTTGAGGCTATTGTTCGAGTTGGAATGGTAACTTTTTTACAATATTTTCTTCATAATATATATAAATTGATAGACCCTGAAATACACATCATAAAACTATGATATTTGATGTTTTTGCAGGTCTCTTTTACATTGTTTTATTCATATATATATATATATATATATATATATTATATATATATTATATATATATATATATGTAGTCAAGATGCGAGTTACAAGGAACTTGGTTTCAAAATTATACCAAGGACATTAATGAGCATGAATTTGAAAGAGATTGTAGAATGTAGGAAGAAAGTTTGTTCTAATTTCTCGTAAGTATGGATAGAAAATAAGATGTCTATTGAATCAGGATTTTTTTTATGTGATGAAAAACAAACATGTGAGGTGAATAGAAAGCTTTTTGAAGGTCATGATTGCTATTACGAAGTTTCAGATGATCCTAGAATAGTATGTGATGCTTGCAATTATAATCGAGAACTTATGTTCTTCTTATCATTTATGTCTTAAGTATAATTATATGTTCGTAATTTTAATATATTTCCTTAATAATTTATTTTTTTGTGTCTCCAAATTTTATACTCAATGTATATTTCTTATTTTAAACGTTTTAAAAGAATTTAAGTTTTATCCTCTCACCCCTTTTTTCAATATAACCTTAAACTAATCCTAAAATTATGTTTAAAGTCCAAAAATATAACATATTTACTCCTAATATGATGCAAGACTTTCAACCTTAACATGTATACACATTAGTAGTATTTTTTATTTAATAATTTTGAAAATCGTATTTGGTGTATATTAACAGAAAATATGCAATCTTATAATATCCATTATGATTATGATTTTGATGAATTAAAAATTATATTTCGAAATTAAACTTCTACATATATTACATGATAAATTAACCTAATTGTAGCTAGGTAATATTTGACAACTCAAATTAAGGCTAAAATCAGGATTGTAATCCACTACAAAAATGGGGCATTTTAGAAACGTAGGTTGGCAACAAATATTTCATTTATTAATTTCTAGCAATGAATAATAAATTTTTTTGTTGCTTGTCACCAACATATTGTATTTTTCAACAAATGATAGAAACAAAGTTTTGATTTGTTTCTATTAGAGACCAATTGTCTCACTATTTGTTGTTAGATAGCATCAAATTTTCAATTTGTTACCATTTTATTGCAACGAATATTTCATTGTTGACACTGAAAACAAGTCAATTTACTACTTGTTGCTAGAAGGCATCATATTTTGATTTGTTCCTTTTTAGAAACAAATATTGGCAACAAATATTCAATTCGTTGCCATTAGAAACAAGTAATTTTGATTATTTGTTATTAGAATAGGAACAACTCTTTTATTATTTTTTAGAGTTATAAATTAATAAATCCTCGAATCATTTTTAGCAACAACTCTGACAACTAATTAGTAACGTGTTTCGTTTTGCAACAAGTAGTCTTTTTAGTTGTTGCGAAATTGGCATTCAATTTTTGTTTTGCTTTTGTAAAACAAGTTACTTAATTTGTTGCTGAACAATATGAATATATTGTATTATCGAAAGTTTGAAAAATTAAATAAAATTGTTGGATTTGTTTTAGCAACAACATATAGCAATTCATATTTTATTTGTTACACTAGAAACAAGTCATTTTACTATATGTTTCTAGATAACATCAAATTTTCTATTAGTTGCTTTTTAGAAACAAAAACAAATTATAGTTTGTTGCCATTGTTCCTATTCTTTTCAGCTTATTTTCACTTATTTAAATAAGTACAATTAAATTTACATGAGTTTGGAAAAATAAGTGTTCACCACGTATACATACAAGATTAATAATTTATTATAACTTTTAATTAATAAGGCTATGTTTTGTTTAACTTAATTTAGAAAAAAAATTACGACAGGTTCATATTAGTTTAAATAATTTTTAATATGTTCAAGTAAATTAATCCTAATAAGTCATCATAGCACGTAAGAAATTTAATGTCAATAAAATTAATATATTTCATATAAGTTCTAATTATGGTTAACTGAGTTCAGATAAGTAGCGATATATTAAGATAATAAGTTCATTCAATAAGGCTAAGCTAAAATGACAGGTCCTTAATTTCAAATAAATTCAAATAATTTCACTCAGTGAAGATCAAGTGATCATAGAATGAATGCACCATTATTATCTTATATTAGAAACTTCTCTAAAAGTACAACTATTTATCCTAATTTCACGTTATTTATACTTTTCAAGTGGAAACATGACCTACATAATTATATATAAAATCTTTTGTAAGATACTATTATAGTTCAAGGTTCAGAGGACATGAATCTTTCTTACAAACCAAGCAATCTTAACTAATGAAATCCATATATTCCGAACATGGAATTGCAAACGATATTATTGGTAAAATTTGAAATCATATATCTTTCGAATTGATTATAAGTTAGCGAGAGATTAAATTTGTTTTAGGTATATTTCAACTTGCGTATTCCTTATTAGTTACATGAAACTATTTTCTCTCAAAAAATTTTAGTGATTGCAAACTGGTTTTCACTATAATGATTAAAATAATAGTTTCTAAAGGTGAAGAGAACATGATTTTAATAAGGTTGACAAAGCAAATTGAGGCAAAAAAGAGTTGTATTTTACTTTTAAAATTTTAATTCACTACTACATAATTAACCTTAAGTAATACATTAAGGTAACACTTTTTAAGCTATATATATATATATATATATATATATATATATATATATATATATATATATAATATATATATATATATATATATATATATATAATATAGGGGCAAGATCACATGAGAATGCTTCTTACATGAGAAATGAGAATGAATCTCAACCACACGATTGGATTAGAGTTACAGCACTTGTTCATTAGAGTTATACTCCCCCTAAAAAATTTTGAGCCCAATTTTTTTTTTTTTTGAGTTTTTTTTATCTCTAATATTCCTTTTTTTGGAGTTATATCACTTTTTCATTATAGTTACATCACTTATTCATAAGAGTTATAGGGTGTAAAATTCATTCTCATTTCTCATGTAAGTATGCATTGTCATATGAACTCACTTCTCTCTCTCTCTCTCTCTCTCTCTCTCTCTCTCTCTCTCTATATATATATATATATATATATATATATATATATATATAATACTTTTTTCACGTTGTCTATTTGTAACATTTAACATAACACTTTTATAAAATGTAACATTTTATAGTAACACTTCTAGAATTATAACACTATTAACTTTATAATAGATAACACTTCTAAAATAGTAACACTATTATTTTTGAAATAGGAGACACTTTTACAATACTAATACTAAAAACATCGGAATAGGTAACACTTTAAAGTTTTCCTTAATGTAATTAGCTTTTAAAAATTATCAAAAAAAAAAATAATTAGCTTTTAAAATTTTTTAGTTAATAAATTTTAAAAAGAGTACTACTAATTTAAACATTATTTACGATTGGCGGCTGGGCACAATTGTTTGCCTCCATAAAAAATTGGAGGACAAGATTGAAAGGAGCCTCCCCATACCCTTTCCCTTACCTTACTTCCAATTTCAATTTCTTCAATTTCCATTAACGTCGTATAAGATAGACACTGACCCTTTTCAGTTTCACCCACACCGATTCTTCTCTATGCTACACCGATTGATTTGGGTTCTAAGGACGAGGTTATTGGCGCACTGAAGCAGAGAAACACTACTACAATTCTGGGCAAAAATTTCAGCTTTAAATTAACACTTATTTTATCAACTGTTATGTAAAGTCAAAAACGTTTTAGTGGAAGAAATGTCATCCTAATTAATATTATCTCATTTAACACCTTTTTTTTAATATGTATGTTATTAGTATGTATGTGATGTTTACCGTCAAAAACAAAATTTGTATGTGATGTTTTATTGAATAAAAATAAAATAAAAATTCTAGGCGTGCTTGTTATGCGTGGTGTAGGAATTAGTTTAGATTTGTCTATCAATCCAATATATCCAATTTATCCCACTTCTTCCCCTTAAAAAATACAATTAGAAAAAACACTCTCTTCTTCAATTATCAACATCACTTCTTCTTTTCTCGCATCAAGAGTCGCAAAACTGAAGACCTACCCACCGCCAACGGACCTGCATTGGATTCGGCAACATCTTCGTCCCTCCACCGGCATCAAGAACACCATTATAAGCGACAATTTACATGTAAATTAAAAAAATTAGAAATTGCATAGTATAGGTTTTAATCCTATGACCTTAAGTTCATATACTAAAGTTTTAACCACTAGACCAAGTTGTATTTAGTGTTATCATTTTAAAGTATAATATTAATAAATGAAATATTTTCTTACCCGGGGCATAGCCCGGGCCTAATAACTAGTTACATAAAAAAAAAACTGATTTTGGTGGCTTTGATATTCAAATTATATTATTTTAATCAATATTTTAGTTTCCTGGATTGGTAAAGCAAACACTGGATTTAATTTTCATTTCTTTAAGGCATTTTCTTACCTAATTAATTTCACTTTTCGTTTTTCCTAATACCAAACAACAAGCCACAATTTGCGCAAGATACATACCCACGTCGGTAGTTCGCGCAACAGTAGTTGAAAGCTTTCGAATTCCCTCAACTCTCTCAACTGATCTTCAAGTATTCATCACGTTCGTCAACTCCATCCCATTTTCGTCAATTGCTTGCGAAAAAGGCTCGGATTCTCGCGAATTCAACTGGTAATTCTTCTCCCTTAAATATATGCATTGGTTCTTGTTCATGGCATATCAAATTCATGAATATTTTGATGGAAAACTAAATTAGGTTTTTATTGATCAACTCCCTCCGCTTCTCATCGTCCTTCTTTTGCTTTGGAGTATCAATTATATTGATAAAAATTGCATCTTGGATTTGAAGGTGGGAATGCTAACTCATTTGCATTTTTATTCTTGTTATGTTTCGTATTTTGTCTCCTTTATGTTTAGTATTTCATTTCAGTGGTCATACAATTTACATTAATTTTCACTTTGGTGCGTTCCGATTTATGGTGAATTCTAATATTCTAATAACCTACAATCAACTTCTTTACAAGGTAGCCAAATTCAACACCAAATTCTCATCCCTCAAGTTGGTTTCTCGCTTACTAGTAAGCCCACTTTTCTCTCTTTTGTATTGAATTTTTGATTTTATGTAATGGGTATTCATTATAATCATACTTTGACCACTATATGATCATTTTTGAGTTCAAAATTTGATCTTTATTTTGGTTTAGTTATGTTTTGGTATGTTTAAGAAGGTTATTTAACATTCTTGTACTTTAATTTATCTATGTAAATATAGCTTTGGCAGTGATATAACACTTTAATTTATCTATTAAGAAAAAAACATGTTGGTTTTGATAAGATAAACATATATGAGTAGTGAATTTTCACTTTCATTATTATTTAAACTGTTGAAGTTTGAAAGTACTTAGGTTTTGATAAGATAAACATATATGAGTAGTGGAACTGCAAAAAAGCCCATAGTTCCATAAGAGTTAACTTACTAGAAATATGAAACTTGAATTGCTATTTCAATTGCTACAATTATTCTTGGCTTAGAGTTTTCACTTGCACTAAATAAGTTTGGCAAACTAGAGCACTATCCAGCACGAATATAGTCACTACAGGAATATGGGCATGTTTATCCTCAATAATCTATATATGCACATCTTTTTCCTATATTTTTTTTGGGGAGGGATATTACACATTGGATATTCCTTTATTTATTTGTTATGTAGTAGAAGAATAAGTTCAATTTGTATGGAAGAAAAAATACTACTTCTATATTTGAAGATACGTATAAAAAATTGCAGAATTTGGAGACACTTCTGCAGATTTGTGTATATCGTGATAAATAATACTAATACATTTTTATATGATTTTCTAGACTTGATTAGGAGAAAGAATTGAAGCGTGTCCCTACTGCAGCTGAGTTATATAGAAAATGTCATGTTAATAAGAATAAAGAGTTTGTGGACGAGACAACACAGAAAGTTTGGGTGAGTACCTACTTTAGTAAAATAATGTAGTTCTGATTGTTTTTAGAACATAAGAGCGTTAAGCCTTATTTATATATCTTCACCCTTTGTCAGGATGAGTTTCAGAAAAAGAAATCTGCTAACTTAGAGGATGAGAATCCTAAAACAGATGAAGAGTTACTTTTCGAAGCCTTAGGTGGATGGAAAAATAGAAGGGTATATGGTCTTGGGAGTGTCATTGACAACTACTATGTGAAATCACATAATGAGCCAAGTTCAAGAAAGGAGCGAAATGAGCTAGTGACTAACTTGCAAAATCATGTTGAAGAACTCACTTCCAAAAATTTGGAGCAAACAAAGGAGCTTGAAGAGACAAAGGCAAAGCTCGAAGAAACAACAAAAAAGCTTAATGAAACAACAAGTGCTATGAAGACTATAGAAGATCATGTTCTTTTCCTAACTTAAAATGCAATTTTTCGTTGAACCTTGGATCATCTCCATTTTCATCTTTTAACTATAATTATTAGAAATTACATTGTTTTGATGTTTGGTTATTTTGTAAACTATATTTTTAGGCTATGAATCGACTTTTGATTAAAGTTTTCATTATTTGTTATGATTGTTGTACTAGAAGTTTTACTTTTTGGTTTTAGATTTTTGTTTGAGAATCGAAAATTGACCGAAAAAGGCAGATTAAATTTAAAAAGAAACAATGATTTTCAAAATTCGTTGCTAAATATGGCAACAAAAAAAATATTTGTTACAAATTTTAGTAGTGGACGTAGGAATTACATACATAATTTGTTGCCACTTTTTGCAACCGAAGTATATTATTTGTTACCAATATTAGAAATAAAATAAACATTTTGTTGCCATTTTCAGTAAACATATTGCTTATTGTAAGCAACTATTGTGGATATTTTGTTGCTATTGTTAGCAACTATTGTGAATAATTTGTTGTTTTCCAATAGCCAGACTAATATGTTGTTGCTATTATAGCAACCATTGTAAATAATTTGTTCTTAATTTTAGAAACCAAATTTATAATTCGTTGCCACTTTCAGCAACAACCATCGATCATTTGTTGTTAGAGTTGGCAACAGATGCCCACAACATATCAACGAATATAGCTACCATATTAGCATTGATGCAAGATAGCAACGAAATTATTTTGAATTTAGTAGCTAAACTCATATGGAAACAAGCTTTTTAGAAACTATGATTTTTTGTTTTTAATTTGTTGCTAAATCTAGTTAGCAACGAATTTTCTGCAAATAGCAATGGATTTTGACTGTTGCTTAAATGGCCCCATTTTTGTAGTGATCTTTGTCATCTATAAAAAGATATGTACTCCGATTACATAATATATATTATGTATATCTACCAATGCTTATTGAGCAGCACAGTCGTACGTTGACCTCACTCACAAAGGTTGAAAATACTAAACTATGTCTTTGACTTGTGTACTTAATCATATTATGTCTTTAACTTCCCTTCCTTTTATTTTTTATTTTTTTTGATAATATTGGGATACATATTTCAGACTGTTTTTAATACCCGAAGCTACTTTTCTTTTTTCTTATGTAAGTGCAAGTCTTTGTGGAATGTTGCAATTTGCAAACTGATTGTCAGTTCTAATACAACTCATCCACTGATTTTCCTTTTCTTTTTAGTCTCAAAGCATGTTTATTGTTTTCTTAACGTGTATCAACTCTAAATAGAAGAAATTTCATAGCTAAGTGAGTTAGTGGTAATTTGATATCAAATATGGACTCTCCTAATTTGTTACATGTTCTTTCCATCTATATCTATACTATTATTTAAAGTAAAAACCTAAATCTTACGTAGCAAAAGTATGCATAGGTTAATTTCATGAAAGCAACCCATTTTAGGACACAAAGCATCAGTTTTAAGAAGACTATGTAAAAACATTTTCGCCATCGTTTAGATGAATAAATTATTAATAGTTTAATAAACTAGATATGAAATACATTATAAATAAACCTAATAATTAGTAAAAGTGCATGAATATAAGTAAAAGAAAATAGAATGTTTTAAATAATGTGTATGAAAAAGTGAAAATAAATTTACTAAATATTATGAATTATGGTTTATGTAAACATATTATGTTGAACCCACTGAATATTTAGTTTTAGTGGTATTATGAATAATAGTTAAGAGATAGTCATAATAAAATACTTTTATTTTAACTTTAATTAATTAGTACAATAACAAATTATCTGTTTTTGGTTTTTATTTTGCAACGATATTATCGTTATATGACTCAAATTTTTGTGTTGACTTTTTTTTTTTTTTTTTTTTTTTTTTTGCAGTATCTTCATGATCTCTAAATCAAATTATATCTAAACGAATTGAACAACGATGTCCAAGGCAAAAAAGAAAACTAATATTGTCACAAAGACGTGAAAAGTTTTTGGCCAATTTAGGGACGCAACAATCCTTAATATAATTCCACTATTTTTGTCATTCATCGAACGATATACATTTGTACTATAACGGTTATTATTATATGAAATATTATCCTAAGTTCAATGTAAAATTATTTTATTTATTCATATTATATTCAGATGGATCCGTTTTTCATTCACCTTCAATAAGCACAGTAGTTAATGATTCAAGTATTGTTTGTACTACTCCATTGGTGTATGGAGGTAAATATATGACAAATTCCCTTTATATGCTAATTCAATTTTAATTTTTTTATTAACATAAATGAAAATACCAATTTTTATTGTTCTAGATTTGCAATTATCATCTTCTCAATCGTAATTCTGAGGCATCGCTAGACACAATTACTTCTAATAATAATCCTACCAACATTGTTATTAACGGTATATGATTTATGTATATTTTTGATATTTTGTGATTATTATTTATATTTAACGATAAAATAAATAATATGCAACATCTCATGATCATATTTATTTGACATTTACTTTAGTGAAAAAATCGCTTTCACAAATCGCCAGAAATAAGAGAAAGCTCATTTTGTTAGAAAAAAGAACTCGAGGTATGCATTATCTACTTTCAAAGTCATGATGGTATTCGATAATTATGTTCATTTTTTTGTTTCGATCAACTAAAATGGAAAAATAATAGACAGTTCTATGGTTTCTGGAGACATGTTGGAATTGACACAATCTCATAGTTAGGTTAGACCTAAGAGACATGTGGTTCGAACTTCAAATATCCTTAAATCAGTTACACACAGAATTATAAACGGTATTAATTAATTATTTTTTTTAATATAAGTATGTATTATTTGCATTACTTTTCATATCAAATCTAAAATATATTATTGTTTATGACTGATCTATAAAGATGAAAATGTTGAATCAACTTCTCATGACCAATCAAATACTATCATTCACAATGAGTGTGTTATAAAAGACGATAGTGACAATGACGTCAATTATATGGATACCGTCACATGTTGGCATATAATTTCTACTAATTATTGGAACTCATGTGAAACGAAATAATGATTTTCATTATTTGTTGTCTTTTCTTATTCTTTACAATTTATATCGAATATTTTATTAATGCATTTTTTTCACAGAAAACTACTCAGATTTAGGAGACCCTACATATTTCTGTGAGTTTTGTGGGGCGAAAATGTGGTTTGACGAGAGAGTTAACAAGAAAAACAAAACAATCAAGCCGAAGTTTTCGTTATGTTGCATGCAAGGGAAGGTTCAACTACCTCTACTGAAACACCACCTCAAATTATTTATGATCTATTGAAGAAGAAACATAATAGAAGCAACCACTTTCTTGAAAATATAAGAGGATATAATATGATGTATTCGTTTACATCAATGGGTGGAAGGATTATTGCACCTACAACTAAAGGTCGAGGTCCATACAATTACAAAATTGATGGTCAAAATCATCACTTGATAGGTACTTTATTTCCTGCTGATGGTGCACGGCCAAAGTTTTCCTAGCTTTACATATACGATACTAAGGATGAAATCAAGAACAGGAAAGAAGCTGCAAGGTGCAACATACTAAATGGCTTTATGTATCATTTTGACTTTAATTGTTTAATTTGCATATTCTTTTCAGATTGTAACTTATTTCTTATATATGTCTTACCAGTACGTCAAACCCTGATAAGTTTGAAGATCGCATAGTCTCACAATTACAAGATATGTTAAATCAAAATAACCTTTAACTCATAATTTTGGAATGGCTAGGGATAGGTTTGCATCTAACACGTGTGAGAATTTGAAATTAAAACTTATTGGAAAAAGAGAATTTGATGGAAGAACTTACAATTTGCCAACAACATTAGAAGTTGCTGCACTTATTGTAGGAGATATTAATAGTGCCAACAAAAGAGAGATAATTATAGAAACGAAGGGTGGAAAGCTACGACAAATTTCCGAGGTTCAGCCTTCTTACCTCGCTACGAAATATCCACTATTATTTCCATATGGAGAAGATAGATTTAGAATAGATATTATGCATAGAGATAAGACTCCAACAGACGGTTCAACAGGAAAGAGATTTAAACTCACAATGCATGAGTCCTTTGCCTACAAAATACAAGATCGAGCTTTGGAAGCTGGAACAATACTATTATATAATGATTCTTAGTAGAAGCTTACATAATGATTGAAGCTGAAAGGTTATCTTTTCTTAGACACACCCAACAGAGCTTGAGAGCCGCGAAGGTCAAGAATTTAAGAGGTGTTGTCGAAAGAGGTGAAACAAAAGGATCTTCAACTGGATGTCGTATAGTATTGCTATCTTCCTTCACATGAGGACATACTTATATGAGAGAAAACTATCAGGATGGGATGATTATTTGTAGATGGTATGGTTATCCTGATTTATTCATAACATTTACGTGTAATTTTTAAGTGGCCAGAGATCACTAGATTTGTAAAGAAAAGCAGCCTTAGGCCAGAAGATAGGCCATAGATCATATGCCGAGTTTGTAAGATGAAACCAGACCAGCTGGTGAAAGATTTGAAAGATCACAAAAATATTTGGCAGGGTTAGGGTTAATATGTTAGAAATTGTCCTTATTTCTATTAATATTATTATATTTTTAAATTGCATTGTTATTGTTATATATTATATAATTTTAATATGAAAACTTAATTTGTTGTCTGCTGATTTTCAGTGGTTTATACAGTTGAATTTCAAAAGCGTGGTTTGCCGCAAGCTCATATTTTGTTGTACATTCATCAAGAAAATAAATACCCTGTTGCTTCAGATATTGATAAGATTATTTGTGCTGAGTTGCCCGATAAATGTGAAAATCCAGAACTATATCAAGCCGTCAGTGAGTACATGAAGCACGATCCATGTGCTTCAGCAAATGCAAATGCGTCGTGTATGATTGCCAATCAATGTAGTAAGCATTAATTCATTTATGGCTACAGAGAGACGGCTAAGACAGATGTTTCGAAGACATTATGTGCTGCAATAAGAAAGAAGGGCGAAATTGTATTGCCAATAGCTTCGAGTGGAATTGCTTCTCTCCTCCTTCCACGAGGAAGAATAACTCATTCTATATTTGGTATCCCTTTGAATGTAAATGAGAATTCAACTTGTACCGACATTCGCCCTGGGTCAGATGTAGCTGTTGTTCTTATTAAGACAAAACTAATCATTTGGGATGAAGCTCCCACTGATGCATAAGTATTGTTTTTAAGCACTTGATAGAAGTTTGAGGGACATAATGAGGTCGGTTGATAAGGATAAAATGCATCGACCATTTGGAGGTAAAGTGATGGGATCCGGTGGTGATCTCAAGAAGATATTACCAGTTGTACTGAAAGGAACGAGGCAAGATATCGTGTTCGCCACCGTTAATTCGTCTTACTTATGGGATTCGTGTAAGTTCCTATGACTTACTCGCAATATGAGATTACAATCAGGTTCCTCAAAATCTTCTGTTGATGAATTACGAGAATTCGCAAAGTGGATACTAAGTAAGAGACGGAAAGGCTTGGGGTCCTACTGATGGTGAAGCCGCTATCGAGGTTGCAAAAGATATCCTTATAGATCCTGGAGCCGATCCAATTTCAGCAATTGTTGATAGCAGTTACCCATACATACATGACCATATTTGAGAAGCTAAATATTTCCAAGAAAGAGCTATTTTAGCCCCAACAAATGAGATAGTGGAGATAATAAATGATCATGTTCTATCTACCATTCACTAGTAGAATAAATGCTATTTGCTGCGCTGATATTGCTGCGGTATTACCTGTACGCAGCAATATAACACGCAAAAAGAAAAAAAAAAATTGAAAATTACAATATTGCTGCGGTTTCCCGCCAAAAACCGCAGCAATATTAGTCAACGGGAAAATTTTGATAACATGTGGGCCCTTAGCAGCGAATATTGCTGCGGTTTCCACGTGGCAACCGCAGCAATATATTAAAAAATAATTTTTTAATATATTGCTGCGGTTGCCACGTGGAAACCGCAGCAATATTCGCTGGCAATCCAAAAAAAAAAAGGGACGCGGGTTTCTCTACCCTCACACTCTCAAACTCTCTGTCTCTCAAAACTCTCTCACAGCAGTACTCTCTCAGACTTTCGACCCCCTCACTCTCTCTCTCTCTCCTCCGGCGACACGTTCGGTCTTCCGGCGATCTCGCAACAACATTCCGGCGTCCCCCTTTCGTTTTCCGGCGTTTCGGTCCTGCAGTACTCCTCCGCCGCCTCTCTCCTTCGTTGCTTCAGCCCCTTCGTTTTCCGGTATAAATTTTTGGCTTAAATATTCACTCCCCCTTCGTTTTCCGGTGCTTCTCCTGTGGCACTTCTCCTCCGGCGCCTCTCCTCCGAATTTCCGGTGCATTCAACATTGTTCCTCGCCGTTTTGTCATCTTAGGTTAGTTTTTTTGTAAATTTTTCTTAATTAGTGTTTTAATAAATTTTTGGCTTAAATTGTAGTTTAAAATGATTAGTATAAAGTATATATATGCTTAGTTATAAGATTTGAGTATTAAAAACTGATTTTGTGATAATTTTGCTTTAGTTTTTGTATGCCCTAATATGTTATACGGGATTTGTTTTTGTAATTCTTTGTTTAAATTGATATGAATGCAATGCCTTTATATTGATAGACTTACCAATGGGAGGGGAAGGGAAATCTAAGGAATGGTTTGGTATTTGTTGTTTGATGATAACTTGAAATCGCTTGAATGCGATTATTGTTTTGTGAATATTTGGAATCGCTTGAATGCGATTGTTTTTATGTACATCATATTGCCTAGATACCCGTTCAAGACTTACTCATTAGGAGTAAGTCTTGAATAGTCCCCGTTTTGGGACTGTTCTTAAACGTCACATCTCACTTAGGTGGTGAATGTGTGTTGATTCTTTGATTCTAAGTGAAATACGGTTAGTCATTTCCCTAATTTGATCTCCGGGTACATATAAGATAAACAATTATCTTTATCGTGTACTTGGAGAACTGTAGGGAAATGCTGCCGAATTTTACTTAGAATCAAAGATGATACATGCATTCACTAGTGGGATTGGACGTTTAAGGATGGGTTAGGTTGGAGTGATAAGGACCCAATGGAAGCAATGCATTGAATATTAGTTTGTTGTATGTGTTGGAGTTATGTGAATTTTAAATTGATAATAATTTGTATATATGTATGTGTTGGGGTTTTTAGAAATGGATCGAAGTTGGATGTATGGAAAGCGGAATACGTTGGAGTTCGTAGAAGGTGTGAATGAGTTTTGTAAACGTGCTGTAGAACATCAACAACTTACTTGCGAGGCTGAGATTTATTGTCCATGTGTTGATTGCTACAATGTGAATATGATTTCTGATATTAGGACCATAAGGGATCATCTTATCCGTCGTGGATTTAGGGCTGAGTATTATATTTGGTTATGGCATGGTGAGCAGGGAAAATATACTCAGGATAGGGTTAATGTTGAGTTTGGCACTAGTAATTCATTAGAAATTGATATGTCGAATGTCGGGGTTGAGAATGAAGTTGTGGTAGAAGATCATGTTAGGATTGAAGGCGATGATGTAGTAGGTGATGAAAATGACAACGGAGATAATAGTGACACTGAGGATGAAGAGTTTGGTGATCGAATAGGTGAGATGTTGGAAGGGGCTCGTGACCATTTTAATGAGCGGCCACGAGTGTTTGACAGTTTGTCTGAAGCTGCTGGGAAACCCCTTTATCCAGGGTGTACAAAATACACTCAATTGAGTGGGATTTTAACTCTTTTCAACATAAAAGCGAAACATAATTTGACTGATGTAGGCTTACAGAACTCTTAGAAGCTTTACATGATATGTTTCCTGAGGGTAATTTGTTACCAAAATCTACCTATTATGCCAAAAAATTAATGTGTCCTTTGGGTTTGGAATATGAGCGCATCGATGCATGTCCGAATGATTGCATGTTGTATCGAAATGAGTATGCGGACCTTTATGAATGCCCGAGGTGTGGTAAGTCCCGCTACAAATTGCCGGATGGGGTTGTGCCCGGACCGGGAAATACTGGGCCTTCTGCGAAAGTGTTGTGGTATCTTCCAGTTGTGCCAAGGTTTAGGAGGCTCTTTTCTATTAAAGAAGATGCACAAAACCTAAGATGGCATGCTGATCGCAGAAAGAAAGATGGGATGCTTAGGCATCCAGCAGATTCTCCTCAATGGAAAGCTATCGATTCCAGATATAGAGACTTTGGTCAGGAAGCTAGGAACTTGAGACTTGCATTGTGTACGGACGGAATGAATCCTTACGGTACTTTGAGTAGTCAACATAGCACTTGGCCTGTTCTTTTAGTGATATATAATCTTCCTCCATGGTTGTGCATGAAGCGGAAGTATATTATGTTGTCTCTTTTAATTTCTGGGCCTAAGCAGCCGGGAAATGATATAGACATATATCTTGCACCTCTCATCGAAGATCTCAAAAAGATGTGGGACGAAGGTGTTATGGTGTTTGATGCGTATTCTAACGAAGATTTCAGGCTTCGTGCTATGCTATTCTGTACTATAAATGATTATCCTGCTTATGGAATTTATCGGGGTATAAGGTCAAAGGGAAAAAGGCATGTCCCATTTGTGAGAATGGCATGGAGGCTACACATTTGCCACATTGTGGGAAACATGTCTATATCATTAATAGGCAATTCCTACATAGTTCTCATCCATATCGAAAGAAAAAAGCACATTTAACGGGTTTGTTGAAAATGGTCCAGCTCCTATACCGTTAACTGGAAAAGAAGTTTATAATCGTGTTAAGGGGATGGGAACAATATTTGGTAAGGGGGTTAAACCTTCGGAAGACGATGGTGTCGTTTGGAAAAAAGAGTCTATATTCTGGAGACTTCCTTATTGGAAATATTACCAGTTAGCATTGTCTCGACGTAATGCATATTGAAAAAAATGTTTGTGATGCAATTATCGGTACTCTGTTGAATATGCCAGGAAAGACTAAGGATGGTCTTAAGGTTCGTAGAGATATGGAGAAATTGAAGATTCGGCCTAATTTATGGCCAAAGGTTAAGGAAAAGGCTAAGAAAGGAAAGGGAACAACAACGTATTTGCCTCCAGCTTGCTATACATTGTCTAGGAAAGAGAAACGATTGTTCTGTGAGTGTTTATACGGTATTAAGGTTCCCACTGGATACTCATCTAACATGAGAAGACTTGTTTCCATGACTGATCTGAAATTAATTGGGTTGAAATCTCATGACTGTCATGTGATGATGCAAGTGTTTTTGCCGATTGCAATACGGGGATTCTTCCAAAACATGTCAGACTTGCTATCACGAGGTTGTGTTCATTTTTCAATACCATATGCAACAAGGTACTTGATCCTGATAGGTTGGATGCTTTGCAAAATGAGGTGGTGATCACACTTTGTCAATTTGAGATGTATTTTCCACCTTCTTTTTTTGACATTATGGTTCACTTAGTCCTTCATTTGGTAAGGGAGATTAAGCTGTGTGGTCCTGTGTTTTTAAGATGGGCATACCCTTTTGAGAGACATATGGGTTCTTTGAAAAAGAAAGTGAAGAATCCAGCAAGACCAGAGGCGAGTATTATTCAAGGAACAATTGCCGAAGAGGTTGGAGGATATTGTTCTTCTTATTTTGCTAAGGCTGTGACGATAGGTCTTCCAAAGTCGAGACACGAGGGTAGATTAGAAGGCAAAGGTGGGGTCGGAATGCGACATATTGCACCTTCATTGGATGAGTTGCATAAAGCTCATCTTTTTGTGTTGCACCATGTTACTGAAGTTAATCCATACTTAGAAAGACATATGCGTGAATTGCGTCACAAAAATCCGTCAAAAGGGGAGAGGGCATTGATGAATGAGCATAACAGGTCGTTCATTGACTGGTTTCACAATAAAGTAATCGGTGAATTGTCTGCAAATAAACCATCATGTACCTGATACAATTAAGTGGTTGGCATATGGTCCACGTGACAGTTTTAACTCCTATGAAGGATATGATATCAATGGTTATACCTTTTACACTGAACGTCAGGATAAGAAATCAAAGGTGGTCCAGAATTGTGGGGTTTCAACGATTGCATCATCTAGGGAGTATGCGAGTGCAAAGGATAAAACTCCGATTGATGCTACACAATCATATTATGGGATCATTCAAGAAATATGGGAGCTCGATTATTGTGACTTCACTATGCCTATTTTTCGATGCAAGTGGGCGGATAATAGACGTGGTTTGCAAAAGGATGAGTGCGGTTTTACTCTGGTCAATATGAGTCGTCTGCGTGACACTGAAGAACCTTTTATCCTCGCATCGCAAGCAAAACAAGTGTTCTATGTATCTGATCCGTAGACACTCAGTGGTGCATTGTTGTTAATGGTAAAAGGCGAATTTTAGGAGTGGTGATGTTGACGACGAAGAAGAATATGATAAGTTTGATGACATCCCCCTTTCTCAATCCAAATGACGATATGATGAATGTGATTGATACTGAAAATAGTTACATGCGAATGGATCACCAAGAAGGTATAACAGTCATTGAGCAACCTATTGACCAAAATTAAAGGTAAAAAATGTTCTATATGAGTAATTTGGCTTGTTTTGAATTTTGTTACAATGATGTGATGATGTATATTGTTTTAAATTTCGTTAACACTATATCTTGTTTCTATCTATATGCTACAGATATGGCTAGTGACGATTCGAGCGAGCATTCATCGGATTCTGATGCCCCTTTTCACCCAGAAAAGGAGCCTGACCAGGGAGAGCCAGTGATCGTGAGGCAGATGCGTTAGATGCGTGGATGGAGAGATTTGAGCTAGAGGCTGATAGGAATGCCTTACTTGGCATTGAGGTGACAGGTGATGGGCAGCCACCCCCGTCAGGTTCGCGTTTATTTCAATTTTTTAAACATTCATTATGTAATTTACTTGTTCGTTCTCTAATTTAATTTTCTTATTTTGATTCTTAGGTTCAGGTCAGACCACTACATATTATGGTGCACAGGGGAGCGGGAAGAAGTCAAGTGGGAATCCAAAGGCAACACGAAAGAGTAAACGAGGTCCCACGATGAATCTCCACAACACAGGAGATATGGTCTTAGAGTTCGATGATTTGGGAAGGCCAACAGGTAAATAAATGTATTTTATCATACTTAGCTTATTACAATTTCATATTTGGATTTTTAATTGTTTCTTTACTAGGTCCATGGCGAGCCAAGTATGGTGTTTGGATCGGTCTTTTATACGGAAGCTGAACATCAACTGGTCATGGAGACACATTTCTCCTACCTTGTTGGATGTGATGTGGACAGACACTATGGTAAAAACTCAAACATATTATATACACTTAGTTTAATGTATTTATAGGTAGATTTGATTGCAAATACAACATATAGACTAGTTGGAACCAAAATTTGCCAATTTAGGCCATTTCGGGCCTTTTTCTTCCCAAATGAATGAAAATGACTTGTTTCATGCTAGTTTAAGTCATAAATAACTCTAACATATCATATAACTTAGTTTGATGTATTTATAGGTAATTTGATTGCAAATACAACATATAGACTAGTTGGAACCAAAATTAGCCATTTTAGGCCATTTCGGGCCTTTTCTTCCCAAATGAATAAAATGACTTGTTTCATGCTAGTTTAAGTCATAAACAACTCTAACATATCATATATACTTAGTTTGATGTATTTATAGTAGATTTGATTGCAAATACAACATATAGACTAGTTGGAACCAAAATTAGCCAATTTAGGCCATTTCGAGCCTTTTTCTTCCCAAATGAATGAAAATGACTTGTTTCATGCTAGTTTAAGTCATAAATAACTCTAACATATCATATACACTTAGTTTGATGTATTTATAGGTAGATTTGATTGCAAATACAACATATAGACTAGTTGGAACCAAAATTAGCCATTTTAGGCCATTTCGGGCCTTTTTCTTCCCAAATGAATGAAAATGACTTGTTTCATGCTAGTTTAAGTCATAAACAACTCTAACATATCATATATACTTAGTTTGATGTATTTATAAGTAGATTTGATTGCAAATACAACATATAGACTAGTTGGAACCAAAATTAGCCATTTTAGGCCATTTCGGGCCTTTTTCTTCCCAAATGAATGAAAATGACTTGTTTCATGCTAGTTTAAGTCATAAACAACTCTAACATATCATATATACTTAGTTTGATGTATTTATAAGTAGATTTGATTGCAAATACAACATATAGACTAGTTGGAACCAAAATTAGCCAGTTTTGGCCATTTCGGGCCTTTTTCTTCCCAAATGAATGAAAATGACTTGTTTCATGCTAGTTTAAGTCATAAATAACTCTAACATATCATATACACTTAGTTTGATGTATTTATAGGTAGATTTGATTGCAAATACAATATATAGACTAGTTGGAACCAAAATTAGCCATTTTAGGCCATTTCGGGCCTTTTTCTTCCCAAATGAATGAAAATGACTTGTTTCATGCTAGTTTAAGTCATAAACAACTCTAACATATCATATATACTTAGTTTGATGTATTTATAATTAGATTTGATTGCAAATACAACATATAGACTAGTTGGAACCAAAATTAGCCATTTTAGGCCATTTCGGGCCTTTTTCTTCCCAAATGAATGAAAATGACTTGTTTCATGCTAGTTTAAGTCATAAACAACTCTAACATATCATATATACTTAGTTTGATGTATTTATAAGTAGATTTGATTGCAAATACAACATATAGACTAGTTGGAACCAAAATTAGCCAGTTTTGGCCATTTCGGGCCTTTTTCTTCCCAAATGAATGAAAATGACTTGTTTCATGCTAGTTTAAGTTATAAACAACTCTAACATATCATATATACTTAGTTTGATGTATTTATAAGTAGATTTGATTGAAAATACAACATATAGATTAGTTGGAACCAAAATTAGTCATTTTAGCCTATTTTGAAAAACAGAACATGTTTCACCTTCCCGACGAGGTTCGATACAAGAAGCTCTACTTGTCTGCTCTGAACGTTAGATGGAGGGATTTTAAGAGCAAATTGGTATCTGGCTGGATAACATTGACGAGAGTTAGATCAAAGAAAGAGAAGTTAGGTGATAGTCCGCCTGACGTATACAAGCATATCAAGAAGGAGGATTGGGCCACTTTCAAAGAAAAGATGATGTCAGATCATGCTATAGTAAGTTTGTATTCTTATTATTAACTTGGTTTTATTGATTTAAATAATATTATACTAACTTAACGTGTTTTTTTATTTTGCAGAAAAAGCGAGAAAAGGCGCTTGAGAGCGCAAAGAAGAACACACATCATCACCACTTACGTCAGAGGAGTTAGGGAGATGCTAGAGAGTTGTGGAGGCAGGAGAAATTCGGTCCACCTAGTTTTGATTCTGGATCGTCTTCTAGTACACCATCCTCCTCGATCTCCTCCAGTTTTAACCGGGGTGATGATTGGTGGTGCGCGATGCATGAGAAAGATCCTGTTACTAAACAGAGATTCATTCCAGATGAGGAAACAAATAAAGCAGCTGACAAATACGTATGTATATCATTATAATTAACTTTTAATTTGACATGAATATTTTTTCATTTATTAACTACATTATTACTGTTAACTTGCTTTTTGGGCAGTTGGAGTACAAGGAGAAGCAAGCCAAGGGTGAGTTCATTCCGGTTCGTAACAGAGATGCCCTTTTTATGGCTCTTGGAGAGAAGCCAGATCATCCGGGTCGCTGTTACGGTTTTGGGGGTGTTAATGTTGGCTATACCAAGGCTTTTGGACACGTACCTCGTACGCACTATAGGAGATCGATGAAAGAACAAGAGGAGGCACTCATACAGAAAATGAGTGAAAGGTGGGAGGACATTGCCACATATATGCAGAATGTGATGATTTCACCTTCACATCCATCTACCGGGCCATATTCTTCACCATCTGGTGGGCCATCTCCTTCTCATGTACAACCACCTACTCAGTCACCTGGGCTGTATCATTTTTTCCCTTCACCATTTGCTATGCCATCTCCTCCTACACAGCCGACTCAGCCTCCTATTCCAACATCTGCTTCACCATTTCCTGGGCCATATTCTGGGCCATCTCCTGGGCCATACTCTGGGCCACCTCTTGGGCCATCTCCTGGGCCATACTCTGGGCCACCTCTTGGGCCATCTCCTGGGCCACCTCTTGGGCCATTTCCTGGGCCACCTCTTCGGCCATTTCCTGGGCTATATCCTGGGCCATATCCTGGGCCATCTCCTGGGCCACCTCTTGGGCCACCTCTTGGGCCACCTCCTGGGCCATCTCCTGGGCCATCTCCTGGGCCACCTCCTTGGCCACCTCCTCGGCCATCTCCTGGGCCATCTCCTGAGGTAGCTGCTTCACAGCCCACTCATCTATGTACTCCATTATCTGGATCAGACACTCATTCTCCTCAGCTGAAGGTACATATAATTATTATATATACATGTGCTTTATACAAAATATTATCTTATATACATGGCGCCCTATACAAATAATTATCATATTTACATGTGTGTTTTATTCATATAATATCAATATTACGTGTTGCTGTTAGGACGAGGTTCCGTGTCGATTGTATTTGGTAGATCCAACTAGTGGAGAGACTTGTCTAGTGGCAGATGCATATTCTTATGCTTTTGATGAGACCACTACAGTTCATGGGTCTAGAATGATGAATGATCACCTAAAAGTGAAAATTCATCGAATTATAGAGAAATATGGTCATTTGCCACTACCTGTTCCCGTCCCTGCATATGAGATCGACACTACAGCTACTGCTTTGGGTACTTGGGTGCAATGGCCAAAAAATTTAGCACAAATGTTAAGTGATGAGGTAATTTTTCATATAGGCCTCTATTTTTGTAAATATAATAGCCTTCAATTTAAAATTTCATAATCTTATGCCCATTTTGAAAAATAATTATTAGGTTATACCGACACCTAAAAAACAAAAAGGGATTTCGGGGGAGGCTGTTAGATCTTCTAGCCAGTTGCATTCATCAGCCGGTTCGGCTTCTCAGTTTAGTCCAGTTATCGACGATCGATCGTTCTTGGACTCCCTTACTGAGGACTGCAGGGAGTTAGCAGATACGCTTGCCCTTGCCGTCGCAGACGATGATGCTGTTGGTGTTACCTTGCCGAGATCCTTGTTCCATTATTTGACAGATGATGGCACCGCTTTTCTGACCAAGGAGGATATTGGTCAGTTTTTGAGAGGAGAAATGATTAATATTTCTATTATCCAAGTCTACATGAGGTAACAATCATCAAAGTTATGTTTTTTTTAACATTTAATTATATGGTAGTTGTATTTTTCACATATAGTTACTTTTGCCAATTTTTAGGGCTACGCAGTCAGACTTGGCTGGATTTGGGGATTCTATTGGACGTGTTTGTTGGATGTGTCCACAAAGCACCGTTATGGAGTCGCATTCATCATCGGAGGAGGTAACAAAGTACATTGTGCATGCTATGGTTGGATGCGTCATGTAAATGCTAGTATCATGTTCGCGCCAATCTTTCAAGAGTAATATTCTTTCTTAATATCTACAATATTTATTGTTGCATGATATGTGATTTTTCAAGTAATTATTGTTGTTTAATCTTTCAATAGCCAACATTGGATGCTACTTGTCATATGTCCCTTGCCTGGGATAGTTTATATTTTCGATTCTGCCAGCTATCACAAACAGCGGAAGTTAAAGCTTAAATTGCCTATGATAGCGTAAGTTGATATATTTTTGGTATACTTTATATGAATTGAGATGGTAACATTCCACAATTAAGGACTAAATCAAACAATGTTGTTATCTAGTGCTTTTAGGAGGTTTCGGATGAGCGGCCACAAAGTTCGTCGAGAGAAGCTTTTGTGGAAATATGTTGAGGTATGTATTGATCGAATTTCTTGATTCAATTTAAAGATTACTTTATTCTCATTATGCGGTAATTTTTCTCATTTTCTTATAACTTTTGATAAAGTGCCCGCAACAACAAGGAGGTACGGAGTGCGGTTATTTTGTGATGCGGTACATTTTTGACGTACTCGCTTCATATTTTGGTTCGTTGGATATGGACAAAGTAAGTTTATATAATTATTCATTTCATATTTAATATATTTTAACTATTTGATGCTAACTTTGATAAATTATTTTCAGGTTGCTCAAACCTTTACCAAAGATCCTTATACGGAGGATCAAATCAATGAGGTGAAGAATAAGTGGGCAAGATACTTTGTTGATGAGTGCATTGCATAGGTTAGTTAGTTTATGTTAATATCCTTCTTTTCGTTCTAGCTAACTTTAGACGAACATATAAATATTTTTGTAGTGCTAACTTTAGACCAACTTGTACAACCAACTTTGTAGTGATGGATTATCATGATATATAAATATTTTTGTTGGATTATTATGGAATTGTATTTTGTTGGTTGGGTTGAATATGATGTTGGTTTGTTGGCTTGAATATTGGATGATGTATGTTGGAGATCATGGTGGTTGTTTGATGGATTATGATTTGCTTGGATGGTGGATTCGGAGATGTTATTGGTTGTTGTACAGGTTAATTAAGTCCCTATTATGGGTTTTCCAATTACAAACGGAGCTCTGCCGAAATTTATGCAGAAAATTATTAGCATATTGCTGCATAGCTTCATCAAGGTTGCATATATAGCTTTCTCTCACTAATATACAAAAAAAAAAAAAAAAGGGATATTGCTGCGGTTTGGGCCAGAAACCGCAGCAATATTACTTTTTTATTATAAAAAATAATATTGCTGCGGTTTGGGCCAGAAACCGCAACAATATTAATTTTTATAATAAAAAAGTAATATTGCTGCGGTTTCTGGCCAAAACCACAGCAATATTACTTTTGGGACACCTTATATCACCCAATTCCTAATATTGCTACGGTTTGGTAGATATAACCGCAGCAAATTTACGTAATATTGCTGCGGTTAAACCGCAGCAATATTATTAATACCTATTGCTGCGCCCTCAATTGCTGCGCGCCCTATTCCGCAGCAATAGGGCACTTTTTAACCGCAGCAAGTAGGCTTTTTTCTACTAGTGATTCCTGGAGAAGAGAAAGTCTATTTGAGTTCGGATGCTATAAGTAAAGAGCAAGGAAACATTTGAGTCCACGAAATATGCTCCACTGAATTCCTCAATACAATCAAATGCTTGGGTTTCCCAAATCATCGCATACGATTATAGGCTGGTGTGCCAGTTATGCTTCTACAGAATATTGATCAAACATCTGGATTATTTAATGGCACGAGGTTAGTCGTCAATCATATAGGTAATTGTATTATTGAAGCTACTGTTTTTTCCAAAAGTAATGTGGGTGCAAAAGTTTTTATCCCAAAAATGACATTGAAGCCGTCGGACTCTACCAAGTTTCCTATCAGATTTTAGAGACGTCATTTTCCTTTAATGGTTTGTTTTGCTATGACTATAAATAAAACTCAAGGACAATCCTTGGTTCATGTAGGCCTGTATCTCCCGAGACCTGTTTTTAGCCACGACCAATTTTATGTTGCTGTTTCAAGAGTTACGAGCAAAAGAGGTCTGAAGATCCTTCCGTCTGATAAAGAACACGGAGTGCAAACAAGTACAACAAATGTAGTTTACAAGGAAGTGTTTGCGAACATATAGATTGAGTTAAAAGGTTATATATATAATTAACGGTTTGATAACTCATATATCATGATTTTATGATGTTGCGTTATTTGCATCATTGTTATTTTTTGATTGTTCCTTAGTTATGTTACAAAGCAATTAATACTCCCGTACATCATTGCTATTTTTTGATTGTTCCTTAGTTATGCACGGGTCCTAAAACTAGTAAGTGTCTAAATTGCATGATCTAACCACACATACGAAGAAATTTAGTTTTATTATTTGATTTTAACTAATTAATTAAACAAGCTATGACATACTTCCTGCAGTCCATAATCTTTTTACTACCTTTTGTTTTAGAGTGCTCCGTAAAATTCTTATCATTTCTACTTTATTCTATATTTGGTAAGTTTATAATTATTTAATATTTTCATATGACCCACAATTCATACACAATATGACACTTTCTCCTATGTTTATAAGTTAATATTTACATATGACACTTTTTGTCTCGTCTCCAAAAAACCACTACCTATACTATATAATATTTCTTCGATTATGGAGAAACACTAATTTGGAAGAATATTATTGAAGGGACAGAATACATAATTATATGAATAAACATGTAAGGAAAAACGAAAAAAAAATCAGAAAACAATTCTGAACGTCATAATTATATAAATAAACTAAAAAATGAAACGTGGGATCAATAATTACACACTAGTAGAAAAAACCTCAATTGCTCCGGTTTTTTAAGCCGCAAATGCTCCATATTGCACGCGTAGCAGACGCCATACGAGCGTTTGAGACTCTTCCAAATGCTCCGGTTGCAACCGAAGCATTTGGCAACACAAATGCTCCGATTTTTAGGGAAAATCGGAGCATTTGAGGCCCAAAAAAATATAATTTTTTTTTGTTTTTTTACGCTAAATTAATACATAATCAATTATATATAGGTAAAAAGTTATACTTCTAATATTTTTGTTCCTGAATATTAGAGATCCTATATGAATAAAAAAATATTATTGTGAATAATAAAAATTATTGTGAATAATAAAAAATGACTAATCGTCTCACTAGTCAGGTGACTCTGCATGTTCTCAAATTGTGATTTTGCAACCAACACCTTAAGTAGACTGAAATTAACCTGAACCAACAATGGTCAATAAATTAACAATAATCCTTTAACTGATATAGAGAAAACAAAAAAGGCTAAGGTCGCCATTTAGTTAAACAAACTAAAAAAACAGGACTACAACAGAATTCGACATACTTTAATGATCTCTCTGTTCTTCCTCTGAAGAAGAAGAATCAAGGAGGGCAGCACACTGTATGCACTTGAAAGAAGATCAGAAAATTCATAAGCCAAGCGAGCCAAGCCTTATACAGCAGCACTAATCATATGTGGAGTCTCACCAGCAAGACCTCCCGCTACCTGTGAAAGCAAAAGAACCCATAAATCATCTTAATGAGCGATAAGAACATAAGCCCGTATGTAAGTCAAGTATCTTCCTCCTGTTGTGGCATACACAGGTCTCTTTGGTGGAGTATCTTCTTCCCAACTCTTAAACTGACAAGATTTGCCCCTTTTCAATTTTAAAAATCTATTCCCCGTCAAATCTTAGATTCTAGACCTGAAAATTTAACACTAGTACCCATTGTAGGAAGAGTCATATAATAACAGATGTCATGTAGGATCCTTTAATACTTTCATGACTGTTGATCAGATAATTAACAAGACATTCAGGATGAATATAACTCTGAGACAACCCATAAAGAAAGATGAAAAAGATAGAGCAACAAAAAAACTCTTTACCAAATTGAAGAATTGAAGCAAGGTCTCCGTTTTCCCACCCCTCTCTTCATCTCCACAAGCATGACCAATTTGGACGAGGATATCATAAGCCCTATTTCTGGTTTTCTTATTCGCCTGCAAATAAAAAGATTAATTAGGAGGGAATAACTACTGAAACCTATCAGCAAGGAAATATAAGCAAATTCGAGATGAAAGAGTTTTGCAATATCTTAAGAAAAGGAATTTATAGAGCCTAACCTGCCTTCTCGAATAAGGAAAAATATCAATAAAGTAACAAGCAAAAGCTACTTCTAAAACCAAGGTATAAATATAATTAAAGACCACAAGCTACTTTCTTTATCGATGAGTAAACAAAAAAAAAAGATAAGTTTCAAGCAGCAACTGTAGAGAGAGACAAAGCGAGTTGAATAAATACTTTTGGCCCGCGAGAGAGACCTTGCTTGTGGACCGACAAAGCGAGCTGTAATGGTAGCTAGTTGCTTCAGATCAACAAATAAATGTAAAGCCAACAAGTAATCACATCTTCCACTTATCAATTGAGCTTGAATCCCAAAGCTATAAGTACGCAGACATAACCAAATATAGATATTTGAATAAGCAGTTGGCACACAACATATATGTATTATTGACCATGATTACATTTCTTCCTCGCATATGAAGCTCCAGATTAAATTCCTACCCGAACAGATTACGTACTGAAATTTTACATTAATTACCATAAAGTATTGCGGAGCTTCCCATCTCCTCTCTTTATGGTTTATAGTTTGGGTGAGCACGGATCACAACTTACTCACCTGCCATCAACCCTAAATTCCTAGTCCTTATTCTCAATAACGCTCATTCAACTCCTAATAAAATACCTTTAATTATATATTAACAGAGCTGATGAGCTAGAAGATTAATGGTCAAGGAACTAGGGTAATAAACCAAGGCCAAGGCCATTTGCTTACTCGTTCATTTATGATGCCTAATAATTCATTTGAAAGGGCTAAATATACCCCAGCAAAGATCTAGAAAAGGCCTGAAATACACCTCGGAAAATAAAAGTGCATAAAATACCTCTACTTGAAAACTTCCATGGCAGAACACCTACTCATGCTCAAAACATTGCAGTAAATAAAAGCTTATGAAAGCCACGCCCACTTACATGAATGTTAAGTTATAATCTGCAAACCAAAGAAGAATGCAAGTTTCCAATCAATCTAATTTATACGTCCCCATAAATTTCAATGAGAATCCAAGAGTAAGCAACCAAATCAATTTGATTTCCCCAACAGAATAGAAAGGCACCATGTCTACAAACAGATAGACAGTAAAGTTTTTTTTTGAGGGGACAATAAAGTTTTGACAACTCAAGTTATTTACAATTTTTTTCACTTCCACAGCTTGCAAGGGAATGAACAAGCATGATTTTTTTTATCATAATATAAGCCCACACAAACACTACTAAGAGGATCATGTGACATTTCGACATTAAGATGTGATAATGAAAAAATACGACTTCCATGTTTTTAGAACCATCTACGTTTGTAGAAAATGCCCTGAAACATAAACTAATCTGAAAGGGGGAAAAATGTCTTTGACAGTTGACAAAATCCAAGGTATTACCCTAGTAATTTAAAGAAGATTAATTATATCTTAGATTTCAAGCCCAAAAAAACCAACAAATAGATATTACCCTAGTAATTTAAATTTTAGAGAATAATCGCGGTTTTTTGGAATATCCACATCAAGCTTCTCATTCTCATTATGCAAGCTAGGCTGACTGTCAATCGTTATTTTTAACGCCCCGATTGGTCCAAAAGACCTTATTATAACTTAATATAAAATCCTACTATTCTAATCAAAATCGTATTATCCCGTTCTCCCTACGACCTTCAAATGAGGAAGTAAGCACATATCTAACTATGTACATCGTGTAAGAATCGCTATTGAGTACTACTGTCTGAATGAACTTTTAGAACTTAATGACTTATTTTGAAATAATGCAAATACCACAACCCATGGAAAGATTGTACTGTCTACTCAGATTCTAAACACTGTAACTTCTCCTCTTTCTACATAATGTATGCCCCTTTAAATTAACCACAGGTTGCACGAACTTAATATCAGTCACCCATAAGTGCAAGTGTGCAACTGAAATAGAAAACAAAAAGGAATCTGAAACAACAATGTCTTTCTTAAGAGGGTACTGAAAAACAAAATTAGGCAAAAAAATTCGTAAATTAGAGAATTCAGGTGTTATTATATGCCCACGGCCCACTTCAACTGCACAAAGTCATCCTACATCAACTGCCCCCATTAAAATGACAAATCAATGAAGTACACTTATGCAGTAGAGGACCGTTACAACATTCACACCAGCAAAGAAAATCAAATCCCATATGACATCACCTAACACAAGTACATCATCCAAGGTCCAAATCAAAATAGCCAGGAAAGCTAACATAGTGGACAAAAAATATAGAGAAGCTTACATTTTGATCCATGTCATGAAGATTCCTGATATTGATCTATCGTCTCCTTCATCTTATCGAGCTGAGAAATAAGGTACTCCAGCTTCTTGCAAGAAATCTCGCTCGATAATCTAGCATTGTAATCGCACTTCTCAAAAGGTCGGTACTCACAAGCACTCTTAATTTCTTCACACAAATCATACAAGTTTATAAGAATCAATTCACAAAACCTAAAATAGACGCACTAACAGAAACTCAAGTATGGCAAACTAATATTCGCCAATTAAATGAAAAAAAAAATCGCAAAACCTAAAAAAAATGCACTAACAGAAAGTCGATGTTACCTTCAGACTTGAGAACAAGGAGAGAGAAAGCAAGAATTAGGGTTTGAGAGAAGTGTCCCCTAATTTGTATAGTGAGGTATGAGAGAAGAAATTGGGAAGATAAAATTTTAGAAAAGGGAAACAACATTGACTCCCTGCGGTGGCCGGTATGGCGAATCGAGGCGAGAGAGAAAGATTTTGAATCAAAACCTTAAAGAATCAAAGAAAACCCTTAAATAATCCCCAAAATCCAAGAAACCGAAAAAAAAACTAAAATACAGCAATAAAAATCGAAAGAAATTACCTGGACATGCATTCAAAGAAGCAGATCGAGAGTGAGTGAAGAGGGGAAGAGAGAAAGAGATGCAGATCGAGAGTGAGTGGAGAGGGAAAGACAGAGAACATAGATTAGACGGGGAATAGTTTTAGACTATGCGTTCCAACTTCCAAGTATTAAATTTCTTTTCCAAAAAAAAGTATTAAATTAGTCAAATGCTCGGGTTATTTTTAAAAACCCGAGCATTTGTGAATTTTTCTTTTTAATTTTCCAAAAACTTATCGAATGCTTGGGTTGTTTTAACAACCCGAACATTTGTAAAGTAGCAAAAGATGTTTTTTCTACTAGTGACATTTGAGGGATGAGTATATAACTATAAGATTTATGTTACAAATTCTATATATTTAGTTTATTTTTTTAACTTCCGACTAAATTGTGCAATCTTATCTTTCACTAATCGAAACTCAAGATATTATCTTGTGCTTAGAAAAATGCTCTTATCTTCACCTGATACCACCTTCTTATGGATACATTGTTCTTACCACCCTACTGTTTTGCATTATTTTTTGGGTTAAATTCTCAACTAAATCCCAAATTTATATGCCAGTATGTCGCTCATCAAATAATGTAAAACCAAGTTTATCTTACAAAAAGATAAGATACAGAAATTAGATATAGATCAGTTAATGCATAAAGTCGTAAAGGTATTTGTCAGATTAATGCCTCCATGCAATAGTTACAGAATTTTCAATATTAGTCCTTTTCCTTTCCCACCATAGAATAACGGAAATTCTCCTAGTAATATCGAATTCTGGCTCTTTCTCTTTCGTAGTTAAATTTAATTTTAGTTCTAAATGGTAACATCCTATTTATGATTTTTTTTTAGGGAAAAAGTAAGAGAGCTTATATTAGATAAAGTTCGAACAAAGTAGAAATGCTTTGGAGAAAGGAGTCCAGCCAAACGATCTCAGTGTTACGATCACAAAACGAACGAGCTAACAGATGGGTGACAACATTGCCCGCTCTACTAACATGAGATAAAAAAAAAATCAAAGCTCTCTCCCGAAAAAATAATATCATTAAAAATTCTAAAAAGAGGAGCCACACCCTCTTGTTTTCACTTCACTGCATTAATCAACATAAGAGCATCACCTTCAAGCACTAGTCTCCTAAAACCGAGCCTTTATGCCACTTCACAAACCTGTACCGCAACCATTGCCTCAGCTGTGGTAGCATCCCACCGTGCCGCCACTCGTTTAACTCCCAACAACTTGATGCCTCCTGCATTGTCACTAATCACCAACCCTAATCCCACTTCACCATTATGACTAATATGTGCATCAATGTTTGCCTTAAACAAACTCATAAGGGGAGGAGCCCACAAGGACATTGACGAGCAACCACCACCCAATCCACGAAACATACTTCCCGCATACTCACAATAATCATCTACAAGCTTCGAGAAACACCCAACCACCATAATAGCATCAGAAGTTTCATACTAAAAAATCAACTTATTTCGGCAGTACCACCCCGCCCACATGAGTGAGCAAATAGTTCGAAACTCATCCTTTGTAGTCTGTTTTTCGAGCGATACAAATCTCTTAGAGAATGAAGATGTTGGGGTAACCATAATAAGAGGAGTAAAAGGACTAACCTGCCATATGGCTTGTGCGAAGGAGCATTCGAACAAATCATGCTTGATAGACTCATTCGGGTCACTACAAACTGAGCAGATACATCCTCACTTATATGACGTGAAAATAACGTCTCCTTCACCGCTAAGCTTCCTTTGCAAGCTCGCCACAAAAAGTGGCTTAGTTTCGGAGGTCCATTAACCTTCCATACCTCGTGCCATAGCTCCGTTTCTCCCTCACCATGTTGTAGCCTCCATGTGCGAACATGACCCAAGCGACCTACCTAATAACATGACCGGATCGAGAAGAGTCCATTGCGAGAGGGCCACCCAGTAGCGATGATCATCGGGCAAAAAGCGAGACATAGGGATGCCCAACACAAGTTCCCACTCTTCTTCAATAAACGTCTACTGTACAAGATCAACATTCCACCCTCCCCTTTCATAATCAATTAAATCACATACCTTTAAGTCTAGGTTGCTATCCACGCTCAGAGTTGGAACATTGTGAGCTCCATCTCCAATAATCCATGTGTCCTCCCACACGCGAATACTTTTCCCTGATCCGACGCACCACTTGATCCCCTCCAAAAGCAAAGATTTCGAGCCCCACACACTCCGCCATGTAAAACTCGGATTATACCCTCTTCTAGCATCAACAAACTCCAAAGTCTTGAAATATCGTGCTTGCAACATTCTATAAAGAATAGATGAGTCCCCAATACATAATCTCCATGCTTGCTTTGCAAGAAGAGCTTGGTTAAAGTAGTGTAAGTCTCGGAAGCCAAGACCGCCTTTAGACATAGGATATCACATAGCATCCCAACTATGCCAATGCATCTTTCTTTCCGTAACAGTTAACCCTTACCAAAACCGAGGCAACAAAGAATGAATATCATCAATCAAGCCACTAGGAAGGTAAAACACATTCATCATGTAAGTTAGAATGGCTTGAGCAACTGATTAAATAAGAACCTCTTTCCCAGGCCTTGAAAGCAACTTCTCTTTCCAACCTTGAAGTTTCTTCTATATACGCTCCTTAATGGAAGCAAAAGTCACCTTTTTCGACCTACCAATGATGGTAGGAAGCCCCAAATACTTCTCCTGTCTATCTACCTCTTTCACCCCAAGTACATCCACAATGGCCGAACGACGCTCCCCATCCACATTCCTACTAAAAACAACCTCAAATTTGCTTAGATTAACTTTTTGTCCCGATACTTTCTCGTATTTACTGATAATATCAGCCACCATAGAGCATTCTTGCACGGAGGCTTTAGTTCAAAGGATGCTATCATCTGCAAAGAACAGGTGAGACACCATCGGGGCCCCTTTGCAGATTTGCGTGCCATGAATTTTCTTCTCACTTGCTGATTTTGATAAAAGAGTAGAAAAAGCGTCAACACACAATAGAAATAAATAGGGGGAAATAGGATCACCTTGGCGAAGACCCCGTGAGGGAGAAAGGGAACCCTCAACCACACCGTTCACTAGTGAACGAGACGCTAGATATGCAAGCCATCACTCTATCAATCCACACATCACAGAACCACATTTTCTTTATTACTCTCTGCAAGAAGCACCACTCCACTCTATCGTATGCTTTCCTCATATCTAGCTTCAAAGCACACACCCCATTCTTCTTTGAATCCTTTCTCTTCATGGCATGAATAATCTCAAACGCCACAAGAGCATTGTCGGTAATTAAGCGGCGAGGAACAAAGGCACTTTGGTTTGGTGAAATGATCGAAGGAAGGATGACCTTTAATCTATTCGCCAAAGTCTTCGAGAGAAACTTATAGAGCACATTGCAAAGGTTTATGGGGCGAAAATCTTTTATATATTGAGGGTTATCACATTTGGGAATCAACACTATGCATGTTTTATTGATGTCATCGAGGTCCACCAAGCCACTTCACCAACTTTGAACAAAAGAGATAATATCCGATCCCAAAATATGCCAAAACTTCTGAAAGAACAGAGCATGGAGACCATCTATACTTGGCGCCTTATTAGGGTGCCTAGCGAAAAGCGCCTCCTTAACTTCATCTCCAGAAGGCAACACCACAAGTGCCGTATTCATGTCCGCAGAAACGCAATGTGACAATCCCTCCAAAGCCGACTCCATGTTATCAGGTCTATCTGTAGTAAATAACCCCTCAAATAATTTTTCACAATTGTACATATCTCCTCTTGGCCTTTTTTCCAAACACCATTTTCATCTAATAACTCATTAATGTTGTTCCGACGCTTACGCTGGCTCTCTTTCTGATGAAAATATTTCGTGTTTTTGTCACCATCATGTATCTCATTTGCACGTGATTGAGCATGACAATAGGACTCCTCCAATCTAAGAATTTCATCCAAATCACAAGACACCAAATGACATTGTTCAATAGTAGTAGCATCAGGACCTCGTTGTTGGAGGCCATTAAGAAGAGTTAAAACCCCCTTTTTCCTTTTTTTGAGATTGCCGAAAGTTCTCATAACTCAACCGGATAGATTTCGAGACACCTCATTAAGACTGTGAGTTATATCCTCCTCCACTGATCCATTCCAAGCTTCCTTCATAATTTTTCCACACTCCTCTTTCGATAACCACATTACCTCGAATTTAAAGAGTTTATTCCCCCCTTCAAAATAAATCATTAACCCCCATTTTCAGCAGCAAGGGAGCATGATCAGAGCGATATCGAGGAAGATGCACAACCTCCCAATAAGGGAAAAAGTCACACCACCCTTCATTTGCTAGCATACAATCAAGCTGCTCTCTATTACGCGTGGAAGGGGAATTACCTCTTTGCCAAGTAAACCGGTTCCATGTGAACCCCGAATCTTTCACCGCACAATCATCAATAGCCTCCCTAAACGCATCCATTAATCTCTCACTATGTGAAACTCCTCCCTCCATTTCTTCGATACTCGTTATCTCATCAAAATCACCAAAAATAACAAGGGTAAGGAGCATTGTTATTTCACCCGTCTAAGAAGATGCCAAGTTAAGAGCTTGTTTGTCATTTTCGGCCATCCATAAATCCCAATCGCATTCCAAATGGGATTTTTAGTCTCATCCAACACTAAAGCATGAACATGATGAGCAGAGAAAGACTCAATAGATACATCCATATTGTTCCACCACAGACCCATCCCACCAGAATTCCCATTACATGAGAAATTAGTATGAATAGTTATTTATTATTATAAAGAGTTGAATTAAGATTCTTTTAAACTAGAATGACATAGTTTCCTTAAAATAAACTAATTTTCCTTTGTCTCTTATGGAAACGTATTTCATTTTTGTGTTTAAAAAGAGTTGAATGAGAGAATATTTTTGAAATGGGAAGTTATATCTATGTAAACGCTAAAATACTTAGTTAGTAAAAAACCTATTAGGAATTTTTATATTACGAAAAATCGTTCGTAATACCGCTTCTTCAAGTACAACGAAAACACGCAATTACCATTGAGAATTAAAATTAAGTTTGATTAAAAAAAGAAAAAGCCATAAAATTATTATTGAGAACTTCCTTAAGATAATCACCTTAGAAATCGAGTGTTTAACATGCCAAAACCTAACATTTGTTTCCCATAAAAAGCACATATCTATTATCTAATAGTTTCCTACGCTTAACTTGAGTTTTTATTGCTTTATAATATTACTCTTCAAGCTAAACACGCGGAGTTTGTCGTGTAAAAGTCCACATACTTTTAAATTAAATTAGGCACTGTTCCTTGCTTAGGAACGCCTTTTAATATATTTATATAGATTAGCTCAATAGTGACTATGTTAATTTCTTTCGGTGACTAGTTTAATCCATTTAGTGACTAGGTCTACTTTTATAATAAATTAGACCGTCTCTTTTAATAATTGTTTAAACACGCGTTGAGAAAACGTTTACGCAAGCATTTTTTTCTTATGCTCATATTTATTGATCTCATCCGTTAATTAAACTAAAAATATAAATGTGTCCTTGCCTCGTAAACATTAATTGAAAAAACAAAACAAAATTTTCTAATTTTTATATTCAATTTAATTAACTAATTCTTGATTGTTATAATATTTAGGGCAAATTTCAAAAAACTACCTTTTATAACTTTTTTTTTTCAAAAAACTACCTTTTAAAAATTTTATTTCAAAAACTACCTTACATAACATATTCGTTTCAATATACTACCATGTTATGTTTATATTCAATACTAATAAATATACAATCATCATATGTGTTGATGCCGATAGAGTAGCGAGAAAAGAAGAGAGAAACGATAGGGGAGGAAAGAATAACAATTTATAGTGACTTAATTATTAGTGATTAAACCCCATTTATAGAAAAATGGAAGTATATTGAAACAAATTTTTATATAAGGTACTTGTCTGAAATAAAATTTTTAAAAGGTAGTTTTTTGAAGAATTGATTATAAAAGGTAGTTTTATGAAAATTTCTCTAATATTTAACTAGTATTTTGGCCTGGCCAATGCCTCGGGTTCGTCAAAATAAACAAATATGTTATTATTCTTAAATTTCATAATTTAGTTTGCTACTTTTCGTATTTTTTATCCATTAATAAATTGAAAGTTTTACGCTATGACATGATAAGTAAAAAAATCTGAAAGGTAGATTTTTAAGTTTGAAAATAATAGCTTACATGAATTGTGGTAAGAGAATATGACATCAATAATCTCTTGTTAATTACATAATAAGAGTGTTAAAGATGTATATACTTTTTTAATTCTTTTTGGTCAAGTGTATTTATTATAAGGCTTTATCATATTTTATTTCAAATATTAGACAATAAAATCATAGTGCATTGATGGTTAAGCTCTTGATATTCATTTCAAAGATAATGTGTTCGAGACAGGACAATTACACATTTTTTTATAGAATAATACACAGTGCCATAAAGTATTTGCATTATAAGTTTGAGAAGAGTGCCACGTGGCACATAAACTTCTTTACGCACAACTTTTAATATATTTTGTATACATTAACTATCATACCTGCCATAATATCGCAAACAAACTTTTCCAAGCTTCAAAATCTTATACTTCCTCCGTTCTAAAACAAATGAAATACTTATTATTTTAGTCGTTTCAAAACAAATGAAAAATTACTTTATTTGGTATTCACTTCTCTCTATATCTCTTCTCATCACATGGGTCCTTTTTTCTTTTCTTATCTTTATCTATCTTCTATAATACATTTCAGTGCCAATGCAAGATCGTACATTTCATTTAAAATCAGAATGGAGGAAGTATATAGGTTTCAGTATTGCGCTGAGGCCATGATAATGGGATTGGACAATTATGTTTGAATGTTTTTCCTATTAGATATGATATATTGGGTCCAAGGGTGAACACTTGTTAGGCTATTGCTAGTCTATAAGACACGTGAACTCATAGGCTGCAGATAAGATGATGTAACCTGAAAACAATATGCCCACTGCACTATAGGAAGAGAAATTACTCAATATAATGTTGAGATGTGGATACATATCCTAGACAATACCCTAAAATTTGAGATGGTACTATGTGGAGGTACCATTTTTTTTTCTATAGCTTTAGATCATAATGAAGTTGTAAAAGTTGCATTTTCCCTTGTAACTTCAATTTTCTTTTATCTTCTTAATTTCCTTTAGAATAGTTAATATTTTCATAGAAATCATTCTACAATTTTGTTAAGGAGAGGAGAATGTCACTGGGAAAGAAATATAAGTTAGTTTTCTCTTCTCTCTCCTCTCTCCTGTCTCCTCTCTCCTCTCTCACATAACCGTAATTTTCAATTTAGGGGCTACCGCCATCCTTTTGGGCGATGGTAAGCCCCTTTTCTCTTTTGATTACTAGTTTTTTTATTTGTGTTTCTAATAAATTTCAGTCTCTCTCTAATGCAGAGTTTTTCTACCCATGCATTGGGTTATATTTACCCATATATTGGCTTATATCTACCCATATATTGGGTTTTATCTCTCTCCATGTGAGAGTTTGGAGACTATTTTTACGTTTTTATATAATTCAAGAGGTTGATTTGTTGATCGAAATTTGTGCGGAGTTGCAACAGATGTCAAGACTTCGTTTGTAGTCACTTAAATTGAATTCGATTCTACTTCAAAACGACAAAAGATCGACAAACCCTTCCCCCCTCTTACAGAAGGCTGCATCCGACAACGATGTAAAAGACGAGGGTTTTCAGAAGTGTTATATCTACTTAAAGATCATGGTTTTGTCATATTAGAATTTTATGTATTTCATTTTGATATATAATTATTTAGTTTGACTTATATTATAGATTTTGTATGAATTTGAATCAATGAATTAATGCTAATTTCAAAAAAAACGTATGTGTATCTTTCCTTCATATTCATGTCTATCGATCTTATCTATTGCTAAATGCACCAACGCATCCCTAGCTTGTAAGGAATAGTTGTCATAATGGAAGATAATAACATGGCCTATTAAAGATATGTAGCCGTTTTATATATGGTTGGCCACACGGTTTGACCACATCACCTCAATCTGATCATTTGATACGCCCATATCTCATTCATTTTCATCATAATTGAGCTTTTGGTTATGATTTAAAAATATATCGAGCCAAATTTTCATCTCTTATATGAATATTACCAAAATGTTGAGTTTGTTGTGACATATGTCCATTTGAAGTTGACTCTCGTGCACACACCCTTCCCTTGTGCATAAACCCCAAAGAATCTCTTTATGCTCAGGTGTGTAAGGTGATAACCTTGGAGGTAACGCCTTAAACATAAAAACACCAAAGGGTGTTCTATTTAAAAATATAGCTAACATACTAATGAATAAAAAATATTATTCTTATGAAGAGATGGAGTTACTCCTATGAACAAAAGGGTGTATACACTGACGAATGAGGTTATTCTTAGTAATAAATAAGTTGATACTCTTATAAACAAATGAGGTTACTTTTATAATAATAGGAAATACTAATTGATGTACTCTTATGAACAATTCGGTGAATTTCAAATCACTATTTCTCACAGTACACTCAATAGTTTCAGAAGATTAAAGTTGGATATAAAAATTTGGCTTAGTAGTGTAGACGCATAATCGTGTCTCTCGATTTAAGAATCCGACGATGAAACATACCGTGGTATCAATTGGTACGACCTAAGGCAAGAGCAGTTTGAAAAGTCATCCCAAAACTATATTAAAATGCTTTTTATAAAAAAGTTGTCAAAAAGTGTCAAAAAGCAAGGTGGTGCACCTGGCGCACCATTGTCCAATGATGTAAAGTGGCACTATGCGTGACGTAGAGTCGTGCGCTTGAGGCACTCCCATGCGCATGAATTGAATCACAAGCATTGAAGCATACATGTCATATAAGACATTAAATAACCAAGTTCATCTCATAGAAAATATACATGCCAAAAAAAATATCGTAAGAGATAGTAATATCACAACATGTAAGTAGCTTCTTAATAAAATGCATGAAAGACAGAATAATAACTCAATTTTTATAATAAAAAAACACTTTATTTTTCTTATGAAAAATACTACGATTTTCATTTTAACTTGACAATACTCACACTTGCTTAAAATATATTCAAAATAATCATATGACAAATAGTATAATAAACACTATACAATACTTTTTAAAAAATTAATAATTTATAATTCCAATAAATAAATATAGATTTATAAGTAAATAAGGATTGAAGAGTGACATAATAGTAAAAAAAACAACATTTGAACTGTAATTTGAAATCAGTTGAAAAAAATTGAAATTCCTAAAAAAACAAATTTCGTTTGATATTTTTGAAAAATACATATATATGTATATGACTAAAAGAGATATTTATCTGAGTACTAGGTTCATAGTGTATGAGTAATTAGTTGAGTGAGTTTCCACGAAAGTGAGGTGCGGCTCAAATGGTCAACTCAAATACAAGTCTTTCCTTAGCCATAATTTTCCTTAAAAAACAAAAATCCACATATTTATTCTATTGTTCAAAATAAAAATCAGAAAATATTTATACTTAAAAAAATTAGTATTTGCTTAAAAAGAAAGATGTATATATATTTTTTACATAATATAAATTGTAAATAAAATGCAAATAGAATGCGGAACTCTAGCTTATATGCCCTTCCTAGATCTACCCATACTTTCATTGACTATTTGTTTTATTTTCAAAAAGGACCTAAGAAACTTATACCACTTTTTAACACCCCCAAATTTCTCTCTTTCTAAAACATATTTAATATAAAACTCTATGTGAAACTTGAGAGTATTACTGCCACGTGATAACGTTAAAGGTTTTAATACTAACTTCTAACTGAACTTTAACTAATGCACTAGAATAACTAAACCAACTTCTCTTTATTGAAATAACTTTATTGTACAACTATATAACAATGGCAATAAAGAAAATAAAATAACAACTCCTTGACTAATTATGATTCCTCACTAGCTCCCCCATATGAAGTATGCGTCATATCAACATGTAAAATCTTCTCGCCAAAATAGGATCATTATAGGGATAAAGCCATAAAACAAAACAAATAAAAGCGTGTTATTAAAAAAACTGAGTACATGTATATGTGAAATATTAAACACTTTATTTAATTAAACATTTGAAATATTTGATTTAGAAAAACCTTTCTGGATACTTAATAATACGTGTATAATATAAAGTATATAACCTTGATAAAAATCCTTTTTCCTTGCTTAGGTACCTTTCCTAAAGTGAGCACACCCCCAAGTTTAGTATTCCTTACCGAGTATATTACGAGGGGTTACTACATTGTCCACATGATTTATACAAAAAGTACATGGGTAAATAATATAATGACTACTGTTCTTGCTAATAAATAACAAGTCGTGGCATCGGTAAATAATAATAGGTTTCGTTCTTGTTAATAAATAAGAAGCCTTTCCTCTTTATAATTGCGAACATAAAAGATCATGTATCTAATAAAACTCATTCTGAAATAAACCTCCCTTAAAAAGAATAGCACTACTTATAAATTTAGCCATGTAAAGGCATAAATAAAATAACTTGCTTACGAGGTTACTTTTGAAAAATTGATAATAATTTAAAACAACTCCTTTTTAAATATTTAAACATGAATCTAAAGATCAAACTCCTTCTTAAATATTTGAATATAAATTCAAAGATCAAACTTTATAATTATATCAAACAAAATACATAATTCAAATTTCATATATAAAATTTGTAAACAATCAAACATGTTCATATAAAATAGATGCACTCCATAATAAAACTCATAAAAACATGTATTTCAATGCAAAATATTTTCCTAAAAACATGATACTACGCTTGTAAAACAAATATTAAAGATCTACACATACACACACCTTGAAATGTAATAACTACTAAGGGAGAAGAGAAACGGCAGGCTAAGAAGGAGAGAGAGTTCAAACTTAAGAAAAGAGATGTGTTTCTCAAATTTGGTGTGAAGAATATGATGGGTGGAGACCCCTATTCATACTAATTGGATAGGTAGAATCGGAATAGGACTAGTAAACTAAAAGATGGATTTAGGAAAAAAGATAAACTAATCCAGCTAAGATCTACATAATATTTATTGTTATCCAACTAAGATTTGGAAAACATATAAATTATCCCATAATACACAATCATAGAAGGTAAAATAACTAAAAGATAAGTCAAAAAGGTAAAAATTAACAAAACTTATCAAACATTTTCACTCAATGGCGTGCTTCTTAGCTGCGCGACATTTCTTTTTTTTTTTTTAATTAGTTTGGAAATTTCTTTAATTCTTTTTCCTTTTTTTGTATATGTTTTAAGATATTTTTTAATGAAATATCTTCAACTACTAAACTAACTACTTGGATTATAATTTGTAAACTTAGGCTCAATATTTAATTTGGCCTATAGTCTATTTGAAAAACCCATAGTATATTATAAAAGCCTATTTAAAACTTTTATAATTAATAATAGCCTTTTTAATAAATAAAACCTTTTATAAAAATTATAATTAATAACTTACTAAAAATAAGTATTATACAGCCTAGACTAAATTATTTTTTAGGATGCATGAAAATATTTTATGAATATTATTCTGTATAAAAATTGACATTAATCGAGATTTAGTAGAGGCCATCAATGAGCGACATGGTTTCTGACCATGTTCGTACCCTCACCCCTGAAATCAATCTATGGTCCATTGACCATCTATGATATCCGGACAGATTAATTACATGCGATAAGTCCCTAAGTTGTCCTTATGATTTTCCAATATCCAATTAGGTTTATGAGTCTTTGTTTAAAGACTTATTGGAGACTTCAAAAATATTTTCAATACAAAACCTTTACAATGAGGTAGTCAAATACGCGCTCATCTCGCATAGGCAAAATAAAACACGCCTACAACGTCTTCACCGGAGAGCATTCCAAAAAATTAAATTTTTTAAATGAGTGGGCGAAACTCGAAAAATACAATTTATACTCTTTTTATGCATTAGAATAACATTATAGTTTTGCATATGCATGAATATTGTTCAAGCCACCATAAGGACAATCTAGCTTGACTCATTAACGCATGTTCTACGCGTGAGGCCAAACCAGCGGGGTTTGCACTTTGTCCTTCCAAAAAGTTTTCAGAGCGATAATGTTGAATCTTAGTCATACATAAACTTACTTAACCATGACCCTGACATTGTTCTCCTGTTCCTGACTTGAGAACTGTGCGTCATATAAGTGGCAACCTCTTTAAGTAGAGGTACAAAGCGTGGGATCAATATCTTAGTTATGGACCCATTCAGACTTAACCTAAACCTAACCATAGTTTCAAACATAGAACAAGAGTTTAGGTAGGAACTTTTGCATCCATCTTACATGACTTTGCTTGTGATTGCAATTTTACTTGTTATTAACTTGTCGTATTATCATTCTTATGCGACACACCTAAAATCACGTCTAAAAAACAAATCAAAGATCGTTAATTGGCCAAAACCTTGCGTAAATCCTCGAAAAACATGTTTGGGGAATAGTGTGCCAGGCGCATTTAGTTGGACCTTGCGCGCCGTTCCCGCACCAGACGCACAGCTGTGTGGCGCGCGCAACAATGCTGCATGGCACGCAGTCTATGCATCGCATGCTATTTGTCGATTTAGTTGTCGTAGTGGTTGGTCCTATGTTCGGTCCGTCTGCATTTGCATAAAAAAATTAGTCTTTTCATGGAAGGTCAAGTCTGTCCTAAAAACGACGCATCTAGAAAAGTGGTCATGGTTGAGTTAGAATTGTCATGCATCTCTACCTTCTCCCTATTACCCAACTAAGCTCCCTATCAATCTTACCTTAACCTATTCAATCAATATAAAATAAACAAAAATTTCAAAACCAATCCTACAGCCGCTTCTATTCTACCCTTTTCGAAAATACTTATAAATCATCATCATAAAAGACTTTTACAAAAATATTTTCAAAAGCAATCTATCATCTTTTCCTAACAAAAGATATAAACAAGGGGTTCCTTTCAAAAACAAATTTCGAAAAATCTAACTGTAGTCCAAACACCTTCATTTAATTTCAGTCCAATCAACCTAATACAATCTCCTTGCACTCATTTTAGGCCATGTGCATTACCATCGATTTTGCCTTCATATTAGGTCCATCTAAATTTCAGTCCATAAGTTCACTAGCATTATAGTCGATCTTAGGCCCATATAAGTCTAGCTCATGTTAAAATCTAGGCCCATTTGCATCTTTATCTAAATCCTAGTCTATATCTTATCCCAGTCTATTCCAATCCTAGTCCATTTCCAATGTCAAGCCCATATGCATTTCTAAGTCTAACTTCAAACTAATATAATACAGGACTTAGTACAATATTAGGTCCACATAAAGCCCAACTTATTTCCTACGTCTAATCCAGTCCATTTCCAAACCCATATAGGACGAATGTGCAAACCCTTAGTCTAGCAAAGCAAACAGTTTGTTGTTGTTTAAGAATAGCCATTTTCTCTCTCTAGAATCTCTCTCGATGTGAGTCATCGTAGCCATGACCAGAAGTTCGAATAGTTAGAAATTGGCGGGGAAAACAAAAAAAGCGAAAGGTCCAATAGAGTCTAATGCCAAGAAGACAAGATCAATGGATGAAATATTAGGTATCACAGCAATGGAGGTTGAACGAGTAATTCAATCCGAGAAAGATGATTTGCGTGATATTCAACGGAGTCAGCAGACACATAGATTGTTCTTAGAGTGGTTGTCTTCTATCCACTCGATGGCTGAGAATGAATCTCAGAGGAAGCAAGCATATAACTAGGCAGAACGAAGAGTGAGGAATGTTGAACAGATTCCAATTTTATTCGTTGAACTAGAGGTGAGTACTAATACCGTTCAAATTGGTAATGAAATTGAAACTAGTGAGAGGATTAAAATTGATATTGATGATATTCAACCTGAAATTGATTTATGGAGTTCTTCTCCGGTTTGTTATGTGATTGGTGCTAATCCACCTTCATATGTGATGGAGGGGCCGGTTTATTCGGAGAATTTGGAAGAACTTGGGTGTAGATAAGGTGGTTGTCATTAAGAAGGGGATATTCACTGTGAGATTTAGATCAATAGAGAAGAGCGATTTGGTGCTTGCTAGTAATATGGTTTTCCTTGATAGCAAACCTATGATTGCTAAGGCATGGGAACCTGATATGGATATCGAGAAGGAGGATTTGGCGACACTTCCTATTTGGATTCAGTTGCATTTGGACTTTAAGTATTGGGGGGTTAGATGTTTACAGAAGCTGATTACACCAGTTGGTAAATTTGTTACGACTGATCTAGCTACAGAAAAGAGAGAGTAGCTTCAGTATGGTAGAGTTCTGGTGGAAGTGAAGGTAGATCAAGTTTTCCCAGATCAATTGTCTTTCACTAATGAGAAGGGAATTGAGGTGGTGTTTGGTATCAACAATGAGTGGAAGCCTTATTTATGTACTAAATGTAATAAAATTGGACATAATACTAAAGAGTGTAGAAAGGTGAATGAAAAGCAAGTATATATGGAGACCTAAAGAAAAACAACCTCCTCTGCCTATTGCGCAAAGTCAATAGGCTGCTGGTGATGAGTTTCAGATGTCCAAACAAGTAAGTATAAGGAAAGAGGCTGGGCCTAGTGACACTTGTGTTGCAAATACTTTTGCAGTTTTGGGAGATATGGATCATGAGGATATTCTGGCTGGCAATGTGATTTGTGAAAGTAATGCTAAAATGGATGAAAGCAGAGGGGACTCTCCTGTTGATCATCGATAGAGTGATGTGCTGGAATGTCTGGGGGATATCTAGTGTTCAGAAGCAAAATGAAGTTAAAAAAGTGCTTAATACTAGATCTTTTGGGCTTGTTAGTCTCATTGAGACTAAAGTTAAAGTTCATAAGATGGGGAAGTTGTATCAGAAATTATTTGAGGGATGGTGTTTCTGTTGTAATTCTTCCCACCACCCTGGTGGAAGAATCATCATGGCTTTGAATGCTTTGTCATTCCATATTGATGTTCTATTGATAATTGATCAGCTTATTCACTGTTATGTGAAGTCAGTTAGTGGGAAACATGAATTAGCTTGTACTTTTGTTTATGCATAAAATACAAGTGCTTAGAGGGATAAGCTTTGGCAAGATATGGAGGGTATTGCTTTGAAGATTGATTGTGCCTGGATTGTCATGGGAGATTTCAACTGTGTTCTTAATAGAGATGAAAGGATATGATCCAATGTAAGAGAGGGGGAAATATTTCCTTTTAGGAGATGTGACCAGTTGTTGATTGGATAACTTGAAGTCTACTGGATGTTTTTTTACCTGGAATAACAAGCAGTATGGTGATTACAGAGTGTATTGTAAAGTGGATAGAGTTTTATGTAATGACAAATGGTGTGATACTTATCCTGAATCTGTGGCTTGGTTCATGTCATAAGGACTATTTGACCATACTCCAGTGATCCTAAATGTGTTTGCTGAAAGAAGAAAGGGGAGAGTACCTTTTAGATATTACTAGATGTGGAGCCTAGCTCCTGATTTCCAGGATAGAATCAAGGAATGTTGGGATCAAAGAGTCAATGGAACTCCAATGTTTAGTGTTGTTCAAAGGCTGAAGAAAGTTAAGGATACCCTGAAAGTGTTAAATAAAGAAGGGTTCTATGACATTCACATTGCAGATGCCAAAGCTTATTCCAAGATGGTGGAATGCCAAGTTCAGGCTCATCATGACAGAAGTGAGGAGGATGCTGAAAGAGCTTTATTGGCTGCAGTGGAATATAAAAAGATTCATGAGAAGTATATGCTGTTTCTGAGCCAAAAAGCCAAGTTAGAGTGGATAAGAGGGGGTGATTATAACACTTCTCTCTTCCACAGGGCTATTAAACAGAGAAGAATTCAGAATAATGTGCATGGTATTAAAGACATGAATGGAGTATCGGTTGAAGGAAACCAAGTAGAGAATGCGTTCATCAACTACTACAAAATGTTACTAGGCACAAGAAGAGAACAAAGGGGCTTAATTAGTGAACAATTTATAGCAAATGGACCTATACTTTCTACTGGTCAACAAGAGATGTTGCTTAGACCTGTGTCTGATGATGAGGTACAACAGGCTCTCTTTTCTATTCCAGGTGAGAAATCATCTGAACCTGATGGATTTGGTGCATTTGTCTTCAAAGATGCTTGGGCAATTGTGGGCCATGATATAATAGCAGCGGTGAAGAATTTCTTCATTTCTGGTAAGCTTCTAAAAGAACTTAACACTACAATTTTAACTTTAATCCCTAAAGTTAAATGTCCCAGCAGTGTTACTGAATTTAGACCAATTGCTTGCTGCGGTGTAGTCTATAGATATATTACAAAGATTATGTGTGCAAGACTGAAGCTTATTATGCCATCTATTATTGCTGAAAATCAAGGGGCTTTCATTCAAGGGAGGTTTATAGGCCATAATATCATGATTTGCCAAGACAATGTACTAGTCCGGGATAAAATGGAGTGTATTTTCACCCATATATTTACCCTTATGATTAATGGCCAATGTTGTGCTTTCTTTGTAGGTTGGTCTTGGTAAAATGTACTAGTCCGGGGTGTATCATTAAAATGTTGTGCTTTCTTTGTAGGAGGTTCATTGACTAGAGTAAAATGTTGGAGCAGCAGACATCTAGCTTATCAGGGGAGGTTGGTCTTGGTGAACTCAGTTCTCTTAAGCATCCATGTGTATTGGTCACAAGTTTTGATCATCCCAAAGAAGGTGTTAAAAGAAGTTGAGAGCACTTCCAGAGCTTTTCTGTGGACTGGGGAGTATTATAGTGGTAGACCAGCTTATGTGGCTTGGTCAAATGTCTGCATCCCCAAATATGCTGGTGGCTTGGGCATCAATAGGATCGATATGTGGAATGCTGCAGCTATGGGAAGATACATATGGGCTGTCTCTTCAAAGAAAGAAAATATGTGGATTAAATGGATAAATGAAGTCTATGTTAGAGAAAGCAATTGGTGGGATTACCAACCCCCTTGTGGGGAGTAGTTGGTATTGGAAGAAATTGTGTGAAGTTAAGAATTAGTTGAAGTGTGTTATGAATGAAGCTGATTTGACTCAGATGCCAGGTTACTATGTGAACAAAGTGAATTCTTTACTGGTGGGAAATTATGAAAGAGTGTAGTGGGATAAGTATGTTTGGAACAGGATATCTATCCTAAACATAGATTTATTCTGTGGCTTCCTTTGAAGAACAAACTTCAGACTATAGAGCACTTGCATAAATTTCGGGTGAGTGATAATCCAAACTACATCATTTGTGGTGTTGGAGAGGAAACCCATGAGCATCTAATGTTTAGATGCTGTTATAGTGCAAATATCTTGGCGAGAATTGAATGTTGGATGGGCATTACAACTCGGAAGAATGTTATAAGGGATTTGATAACATGGCTAGGTAGATGCAGACTCAGTAAGACCATAAAGGCACTCTTCGACTTTAACGAAGATACTTCTACCTTACTTTTATAAAAGTTCAGTCATTGAGTCCAATATGCTTGTTTAGTCTAGTCCAGTCCAACTCCATATATGCATTTGCATATAGTTGGGCCCATGTCTCCATCACAGTCAAGTCCATACTAGTCTCAAAACCATACCCACTTCTGATCATTTTCCATTTTCATTTCATCCTTCCATCATCCATAAGCCATCTCATGTAATCCAACATAAAAATCTATCAAACCATCATCTCTATTAGCCAAATAACTTTCCAAAAACTTAAAGCTCCACAAATAACCTTCAAACCTTCCGATACTTTAAACTAATAACTTGTATGCAAGCCTTACTACATAAATAAAATATATCAATGCCAGGCAAAAATAAAAAAAAGCGAAAAAAAAGCAAAAGAAAGAGAAAGCGTATAGGACAAAAAAGAGAAAAATACATAAAGAAAAAACCAAAGGCCAATAAAGAAAAAGTCAAGCTAGGGGACTTGCACACAAGTTTTACGAATGGTCTGATTTTTGCAAGGATACGTAGGAATCCTCATCTTTAGGCCCGACTGCTTCAATAAATTAAAACTAGTTGATTTAACTTTCTAGAACTCAAGAGCATACTCTTTATTGATATTGACATAGACTCGTGCATACTTAGAGAGTTTAAGTTTGCATTTTTGCATCATTATGTGCTTTATCTGAGTTGCTTGCACCTATTATCTGCTAACATCTTCTCCTATAGGTAATCAGATTTCTTGTAGTTATTGTCCTACATACTAACTTTATTTTATAGAGACTGGCGTATATAGATAAGTTATAAACCGTACAACGTTTATAATCGTTCTCCATCTCGACACCATATACATTGACTTTCGATTTCCTGAACCTCAGTTAATGTGGGGGCTTCTCTAGACACATAATCATGTCCCCATTTAAGGATTGATGATATAACACAATCTTAATTGGTTTGACCCTAGGGCGGAGCAATCGTAAAGCCATCCCACAATAGTAGAATAATTGCCTATTATTTCGGTCAAATTGCTTAAGTTTTACCTATACGCAACAATAAAAAAACATATTGTTGTGGTTTTTACGTGGAACCCCAACAATATCATTACAAAATTAGGGTTTAATATTTACACCTATGCTCAGCCCACAAAACATATCTCTCACGCCTATCACATTATCCCCTCTCTAATTCTCTCTCATTCTCTCTGATCCGGTCATCCTCTTAGGCTCAGCTTCATCTCATTCTCCCGCCTTTCTCATCTTCTCTTATCCTCTCTCATCTGCTCACATTCTCACATTTCTCATCTTCTCTCATCCTCCCATCCTATCATCCTCGCCTTCTCATTATCTCATCTTTTCTCATCCTCTCATCCTTTCATCCTCTCAACCACGGGAAGGACTCACGTCCTTCATCTTCTCTCATCCTCTCATTGTCTCCTTCAGTCATCTTCTTCATTGCTCATGTGCTCATGGCATCGTATATCTTATTTGAAACAAACCTCAATGTAAAATCGACGCGGAGATGGAGAGCAATTTCAGTGCTTTCAGGGTTATGTTGTGCGTTGGTTTCAGAGTATACATATGAAAACATCTAAATTCCTCACGGTTCGAGCGTGATTATCAAGCGAGTATCGACGAATTCGTCGCTCATATGGTTTAAAATTTCAAATCTAAACCAACGAAGTTGAAGATGATCTATTATAGTTTTTTGTAAAGATTATTGATTTTTTTGGTGCTCTTAATTATGATTTTTTTGACTTCTTAGTTCTTTTTTTTATATTTCAAGGCGATGATTCATCATTTTTTAGTTTGTTTGTAATCGACTGGTTCTTTTACTTTTTTTCATTATTTTTTGTAATTTGAGTTTGTAAAAATATTGTTTTAGTTGAATATATAAATTCATTATGCACTCCATTGTTGGTTGTAATTTTTTTTGTTGTAATTTTTTTTTCGATAACTAGTAGACAATTTTTATTTTTAAAAAAGCGATTTCTTTTTTACCTGAATCTATTGATGTGGGTTTGCACACAACCGCAGAATTAGCTTTACCTATTGATGCGGTTGCGAGGCAAACCCGCAGCACTATATATTAACTCTATTGCTGCGCTTTGATTTGTGGCGGTGCAAAATCTATAACAATAAACAACTTTAAGACCGCAAAAATACGCATCTATTTTACTAGTGACATAACTATTTTTAAAGTTTTAACGTCCTATTTCAAATCCCAATTAAATATTCCTGATAATTAATTGTATTTTGAGCACATGAATAATTTTTTGAGTCCAATCCTTTGAGAAAGCCCAATATTTAATTATTCATGATAATTAATCGTCTTATTTTAATAAATAAATATTTTCAAAGGTATATTTATATTTAAAAATGGATTTTCGTACTCGAAGATAAAACAAAATCATTAAAATGCGTTCTATAATACAGTTGTCAAAACGTGTCAAAAAGCATGGCGGTGCACCCGTCACCATGGTCTAAAGATGTTAGGCGCACCAATATGCACCTGGCACGTGCTACACGCGTGAAACAGAGTTGTGCGCTTGTGGCACACCATGGCGTGACACATAATGTTCTTTTCAATATTTTTTTAAAGCGTGTACCACATGTACGTGGGCATATATGTTGCGTTGGGCGCACCTATGTGCGCCTGACACGTGTAATTGTGCGTTAAAAAGAGACATGCGCCTGGCGCACTCTTTGCATGACGTGTAGATTATGTTTTCTATAAATTGGTCTTGATTTCCCACATTTTTTCAAACGGTTTTTCCATACAACACTTCGACTTTTTTTATCTTGCACACTTTATGATACAAAACCTCCCTAAAAACACACGTTTTCTGACAAAACACGAACAAACAAACACATTCAAACATTCATACACACGTTCATATCGTCAAGCTTCACGACTGCTCGTCTGAAATGTTGTCAATCTCTAAGGCCCAAGCCATGGTATAATCGCTATGGTCCTTGATTAATTTTTTTTATACTGGAACTATTTCTTTCCTGATGTATATCTTTAATTTAAAAATTGCTACTTTGTATATTCTAACCCTTTTATTTCTTATTTATTTATTATTTAGGATTTTTCAACTACAATAATACAAACTTTTGCCCATTCTCTCGCAATAATACAAACTTTTAATTATTTTTTAATAATACAAACTTTACATTAAAATTTCTCCAGTAGGTCAAATTGACTTGTAACCTGTAAAATAGGTCAAGAAAAAATTACAAAATGATCTTTCTTATTTCTCCCTCCTCCCCCAACACCCCTCCCACCTGAACCACCTCAACTTGTTACCTCCTACAACAAGTTAATAACCGATACCTCCTACAACAAGTTAATAACCGATATCGCCCTACTGGAGGAATTTTGATCAAAAGTTTGTATTGCTAAAAAATAATCAAAAGTTTGTATTATTGCGAGAAAACGGACAAAAGTTTGTATTATTCTTGTTAAAACATCCTATTATTTATATATATGCGTGCATGATGGTATGATTTAATGCTTTCATCACCACACTTGTTATTTTTCATACTTACGACCTAAAGAACTGTTGTAATATTAGTCGGATAATTTGAAGAACCTGTTGAGTTCCCCGTAATTTGACTGCCTCATAACATGTCATGAAATAATAGTTTTTATGTGCTTCCTGAACCAACCAAGAGTAAATTATTTTTAGGGTGAATGAAAATATTTTATCGTTTTTCTTCTGCATGAAAATTGACATGAATCGATATTTAGTAGAGGCCATCAATGGGCGACATGGGTTCCTGACCGTGTTCGACCTTTAAAGAGTTGTTGGCAACTTCAAAAATATTTTCAATATAAAAGCTTTACAGTGAGTTACTCATATACGCGCTCGTCTCGCGTAGGCGAAATAACAACACGGCTACAAGTAGCTTTCTAACACCTGATCAAAATTTCAATTTTAATGTAAAATGAGTGAGTTATAGCCTTTTCAAAATAACTGATGGAGCGGACATGCACACGACCACATATAATAATTTGTGAAAGATGAGATATTGAATTTGTAAACATGACTAAGATTGTGTTAATTCTAAATTTTAACTCTGGAGGCAGGCATCAAATCTCGACAATTTAGACTACATTGAAGCAAAACATAGTACATGAATTGTTTTTCTTGTCAATGAGTAAACATACATTAACTAAAAAAGGCAGTAAAAACCGAGTATAGCCTAATGCTAATACAACCAAACATAAAACAAAGCGAACAAGACCTTCTACCGATAAATGCTTGCTTTCGGTATCTTTTGAACAGTCATGATCCTAGGTGACTCATTACTATTTTAAGAGAGTATGTCTCCTTTAGCTAGGAGAAACTCATTTAAGTTGGTGTGCTGAAAACCACCAGATGCAATTGGGATGTCGCCTTGAGAAATGATTTTTTTCAAGGCAAGGATCATTAATATTAATGCGAAGGTAAAAAGAGCGTTAAAGATTTTGAGCTCTCGAATACAACTCCAATTCGTGAAACCGGAAAACACACGTCCCAACTATGAAAATCTTTCATCGCTTCGTCTAGGCTCACATTCCTTTGAATGACCAAGGGAGGGATCCCTAACTATTGAATCTCCACTCTCAGTTTCCATTTTCCTAAGTTGTAAGGTAGAACCATTTGATATCTGACATTATCATCCTTTCCTTTTTTCACCCTCAATACTGAGAATTCTTCTAGCTTAAAATCAAGGTAATCGACTCTAGTATCTTGGTAAGATATAATTTTAGAGACGGATGTTGGAAATCGATTATACCCAGAATACAATCTTCATCCTCTCGATTCACCTTTCCCTTCATCAAAATTACATATTCTATTACTAGAACGTTGAGCTACCAACCCTTATCCAACTGACAAACACTTTTTGTTGCCACAACCAACCACGAAAAATAGCTTTCAGCGACTCGATAGAAACAACTTACTCCAACTATTTGGAGATTGACCATTATAGACACCTAATCGTGTCTCCCCATTTAAGGGTCCAATAAAAAAAATACTGTGGTATTAGTTGGCACGGCCTAATGGAGGAGCAGTCCGAATAACCAGGCCATATGTGTTTTGAAATAATATTATAAGAGCCCAATTAATTATCCATGATGCTAAATTGCAAGTTAAACCCACAAATTTCATTTTTAAAGCCCAATTGAATATATAGGGATAAAAATGGCGTCTTAAAAGCACGTGTAGAATAAAAAGCAAATATTCTGGATTATGCGCCGGACGCGGCAGCTGCGCTCAATGCGCCATGTGTGTCCTACACACTGTCCAGATTGCGTTAGGCGCGACACTGAGCGCCTGACACATGTACTTGTGACCTAGATAGAGTCTTGTACATGACGCAAGTATTTGTGAGAGGCAAGATACTTTTTTTTATCTTTTAAAAAACGCATTTTCCCGTGTAGGCTTTTAATTGGGTGGACCACTTTTGTGCGCCAATATGCGCTTGTCGCGTGTCTTTGCACCTGCCACGTAGGCTTGCGCCTGGCGCAGGGCTTGCTTGGAGCGCACATGTTTGTTTGCCTATAAATACAGGTTGTTTTCAAGAATCAGAGGCAGATTTGAATTATTATTTAACGAACACCAATTCTCTCGAATACTCTGAAATACACTTCGAATACCAAAACACTCAAACACTCAAGCACTTTCAATCTTTCAAATCAATTCATGTTCCTACTCATACTATATTCCTTGTTCCAAGATTGATTCGCCTGAAGGTCATTACGATCTCCAATCTAAATCGCATAGGTATAATCCTAAGGATCCTTGAATAATTATATTTTTTTTTATTGAAGTTACTAACCGTTTCATGTCATGATGTAGATTTATAATTAATAATTGAGTCTCATTATAAATTCTAACTTCTTTTTCTTTTATTTCTGTATATAATATTCATGTTATTATATAATTGTTTTATGCATTCATGCTTCTAATATTTATCAAATTGTATTTATTGCTTAATCAAGACCTAAATAAATCTTCTAACTAAATTAGATGATATGGACAACTTGCTAGGAACCAAAGTAATCTGATTGTTAAATCAAATATCACTAAAAATTAGTCTTTTATGTGTTTCCTGAACCAACTTAGATTAATTATTTTTAAGGTGTATTAAAACATTATATGATTATTCTTTTGCACAAAATCTGTAATGAATCGGAATTAATTAGAGGCCAACAATAGGCAATATGGTTACTAACTATGTTGTACCCCCACATCCGAATTCAATCCTTGGTTCACTTTGACCATCTATGGAGTCATGAAGGGGAAATCCACACTAGATAAGTCCCGAAGATGTCCTTTCCGTTTCAATATCCAATTAGGTTTAAGATTCTTCCTTTAAAGAATTGTTGGCGGCTTCAAAATGAATTTATAATAAAACCTTAACAATGGGATAGTCAAATAAACGCGCTCATACTGCGTGTAGGCATTAAAGGAATTGAAAAATCCATGCCCAAATTTTAATACTTCACTAGGGAGGATTTGAAACAATTATTTTTTTAAATGAGTGGGTGAAACTTGAATAGTACAATTCATTGTATTTTTATGCCTTTGAATAATATACTATTTTGCATGTGCATGGCTTTTTATCAACCATTATAAGGACAATCTACCCTGCCTCATTTACACATGTTCTATGTGTGAGGTCACCCGACCGGGGGGTTTGCGCTTTGTCCTTCCAAAAAGCATCCTGAGCGATAGTGTTGGATCATAGTTATAAACAAACCTACCCGACCATGGCTTCTCTTGTTGATGGCTTGAGACTGGAGTGTGTCTTACACGTGTCCACCTCTTTAAGCAGGAGTACAAAGCGTGGGATCAATCTTTTAGTCATGAACTCTTTTCAACCTTAACCTAATCTTGACCATAGTTGAAACTTGGAACTGGAATTTAGGTTGAGAACTGTGCATATTATTATCTTAATTTGCATATTTATATGTTGCGTGTTTTTAATTGTTATGGGTTGCGTAACATTCAAAACTAAAATCATCAAGAATTTACGTCATTGAAATAGAAAAAACGAACTTTTCATACTTCTTGCGCGCCGCGCTTTAACGCTGCGCTTGGCGCTTATAACTAGAGTCGGACGCATCTTACCGCATTCAATGCAACGTCCTTTAATTCTCCTTTGCATGTTGCTTTTTGTCTTGTGTTATGTCCTACATATAGCGAATAATAATTGTGTGCAGCGCATCGTCCGCATTGTATACCGCGTCCATTTCTTTCGCCATGCACATATCCCGATTGTGTTTACTGTTTCCTTTTCTAAGATACACTTTTTATCTTTTTATTAATCAAATTCTAGGATAATTAGAATTATTTTTATCGTAGAATCTTTTTTCATAATTTAACAAAAAAATCTCTCCAATTTTTTCCTATCTATTTCCAAAAACTATATTACCCATCTTTTTTTTAAAAAAACATGTTCGCGCTATTTTTTTAAAAAAAAAATTGAACCCCATCTTTTTTTCCTTTGAAAATTATTCTCTAATTTTTTCTAAATTCCATCCCATCTTCAATCTCTTATCTTCAGTCTATGCAACACGTACGGTTTCTTTCTTCTCTTTTAGAGTACGTTGTTTATTAGTCATGTCGCGTCTGGCGCACCAATGTCCACCTGACACGTGTGATTTTGCATCACATAGGACCTTACGCCTAGCACACCTAGCACAAGATGTATAGTTTCGTTTTCCCTATAAATACTCATTGATTTTCCGAATCGAATGCACAGTTTTTATCATAATTCTCATACACTTTAGCTTTATGAATACACTCGTGCTTATAATCTCTTACTTCCACATACTAATTAAACACACTAAGCACGATCAAACACACATACGTTCTTGTTTACATCGGTCTTTTGGTTTCAAGATTGCTCCTCCTAAAGATCGTTACGCTCTTAGACCTAATCTGCATAGGTATACTCTTGAGGACCCTTTAATAATTTTTTCTTATTAGTTTTTATTAAATTTAATAACGATTTCTTGTGATGATCTAGATATTTGATAAATAAATTAACGTTATTATTGTACATTCTAACCCCTTTTCTCTTATTTTATTCATATAATGTTCATTTTATTATGATTGTTTTATGGATTTTTTTTATCACCCAAATGTTTTGATTAATAATCAAGACCTAAAGAATTATTCTAACTAAATCAAATATTATGGACAACCTGCTACGTACCTTGTAAATTGATTGCTTCATAACTTGTCGCTAAAAACATAGTTTTTTATGTGTTTCTTGAACCAACCTAGACTAATCCTTTTGGTGTTCAAGGAAATTTCTATGTGGTTGTTCTTATGCATAAAACTTATTGTTTATCGCGTATTAAGTAGAGGCAATAAATGGGTGACATGGTTCATGACTCTGTTCGTCCCCTCACTATTGAACTCAATTTTTGGTTCATTGGTCGTCTATGAAGTCAAGACGGGGAAATGTACATTAGGTAAGTCTCTAATATGTCCCTACGGTTTCTCAAATATCCAATTAGGTTTTTGAGTATTCCTCTAAATACTTGTTGGCGACTTCGAAAAGATATTTTAATAAAACCTTAACAATTGGGTAGTAAAATATGCACTCACACTGCATAGGCGAAATAAAATCGGGCCTACAACAGTCTTCAGCCGAAAAATGCTCATAATATCCTTTCCTTTATAATTAGTCATATATACTTGTTTATGCAAACTTATGCAAGTTTTGCAGGTCACGACATGACAAAGAGCTGTCTTATGTTGCAAAACATCTAGAATCATTCTTTGTCCGGACACCATAGACTTTGACGTTCGGTTTTACGAACCTTAATCAAAGTGAGCGCTTTTGTAGAAACAAAATTGTGTTGTTCCATTTGAGTACCCAATTGTAACACATACCATCATCCTAACGGTTCGACCAGTAGAAGAGCAATCCAAAGCGATAAAGTGCAAAATCATTTCAAAATTCAAAGTCTATTTATTATTTGAAGCCCAATTTCTAAAGCCTAATTAATTTTTCATGGTAATAAATTGTATTTTCAAAGCCCAAAGCGGGAAAGCCTAATTGATTAATATTGATAATCAATTATACTTTAGAATACGAATTATTCATGATAGTTACTCCCTCCATCCTAGAATACTCTTTACACTTTTCTTTTTTTTTTATCTGTCCCGAAATACTCTTTATGCTTCTATTTTTGGATATGACCACTAATATTTTAATCATTCTACTTTTCAACTATTGTGCCACACTCTCTCTCATCCAAATAAAATAATACCACTCTTATTACCTACCAACTTTAACCATGGCCAACATTCTATCTCCTTAAAATAAAATAATACTAGTTTTACTAAATACTAAACTCCTATCACATCTACTTTGCAATAAAACAACAATTAATATCCAAACAACAACTTATCATCTAAAACTACGTGCATTCATAAGTGTTAAGAGTATTTTGGGACGGGGGGAGTAATAAATATTTCCAAAATAAAAAAGATACAATGAAAATCAAATTTTTCTTTTTCCTAAATATAATATTAGATTAAAGATAAAATAAATCTTTTAATTTCGGAAAACCACTCAGATCTGTGTTGCGTCATGTACACCGAGATGCGTGCAGATGAAGTAAAAACAGTCAACAAATAAAGAAAACCAAGGAAGCATGCGCTAGGCGCATGTCCCATGCGCCAACTGCAACGCTTCGTTTTTATCTCCGCATGATTTTGCAGTTTATTGATTGTGTTCGTCCCCTCACTACTGAACTCAATTTTTGGCTCATTGGCCGTCTATGAACTCAAGACGGGGACATGTACATTAGGTAAGTGTCTAATATGTCCCTAAGGTTTCTCAAATATCCAATTAGGTTTTTGAGTATTCCTCTAAATACTTGTTGGGGACTTCGAAAAGATATTTTAATAAAAACTTAACAATTGGGTAGTCAAATACGAACTCACACTGCATAGTCGAAATAAAATCGCGCCTACAACTGTCTTCAGCCGGACAACGCTCATAATATCCTTTCCTTCATAATTAATCATATATACTTGTGTCTGCAAACTTATGCAAGTTTTGCAGGTCACGACATGACAAAGAGCTGTCTTATGTTGCAAAACTACGAGAATCATTCTTTTTCCAGACACCATAGACTTTGACGTTCGGTTTTACGAACCTTAATCAAAGTGAGCGCTTTTGTAGAAACAAAATTGTGTTTTCCCATTTGAGTACCCAATTGTAACACATACCATCATCCTAACGGTTCGACCTGTAGAAGAACAATCCAAAGCAATAAAGTGCAAAATCATTTCAAAATTCAAAGTCAATTATTATTTGAAGCCCAATTTCTAAAGCCTAATTAATTTTTCATGGTAATAAATTATATTTTCAAAGCCCAAGTTCGGAAAGCCTAATTGATTAATATTGATAATCAATTATAATTTTGAATATTAATTATTCATGATAGTTACTCCCTCCATCCTAGAATATTCTTTACACTTTTCTTTTTTTATCTGTCCCAGAATACTCTTTATGCTTCTATTTTTGGATATGAGCCACTAATATTTTAATCATTCTACTTTTTAACTATTCTCCCACACTCTCTCTCATCCAAATAAAATAATAACCACTCTTATCACCTACCAACTTTAACCATGGCCAACATTTTATCTCCATAAAATAAAATAATACTATTTTTACTAACTACTTAACTCCTATCACATCTACTTTTCAATAAAACAACAATTGATATGTAAACAACAACTTATCATCTAAAACTACGTGCATTCATAAGTGTTAAGAGTATTTTGGGATCGGGGGCGTAATAAATATTTCCTAAATCAAAAAGATACAATGAATATCAGATTTTTCTTTTTCCTAAAGATAATATTAGATTATAGATAAAATAAATCTTTTAATTTCGGAAAACCACTCAGATTTGTGTTGCATCACGTACACCGAGATGCGTGCAGACGAAGTAAACACAGTCAACAAATAAAGAAAACCAAGGAAGCATGCGCTAGGCGCATGTCCCATACGCCAACTGCAATGCTTCGTTTTTATCTCAGCGTGATTTTGCAGTTTGTTTCTTCTATAAATACTCTTTTTCGATGAACGTTAGAAGGGTTGTGCTTGTCCAAAAAGCGCAGCCCTTCTGTCGTAGAATGGCTGCGCTTGTCCAAAAAGCACAACCCTTCTGTTTACAGAAGGGCTACGCTTTTTTTGGACAAGCGCAACCCTTCTTTAGGGAAGGGCTGCACTTTTACTTAAAAGCGAAGCCCTACTGCCTAGAAGGGCTGCGTAATGAAGAAAGCGCAGTCCTTCCAGCGCAGCCCTTCCTTTTTTTCCCGTAGTGTTAATAAACCAACAGTAATATTTTTTAGGGTGATGAATAGATTGTTTGGTTGTCTAATTGCATAAAACATGCTATGGATCGTGTTAAGTAGAGGAGAATAAAGGACAAATGTGGGAACTAATCATGTTCGTACCATGACGCATCGAACTCTAGTTTTGGTTCATGACCAATTATGTAGTCGTGACGGAAAGAGCTACACTGAATAAGTCTCTAAGTTCTCCCTTAGATTCCCAATATCCGATTAGGTTTATGAGTCTTCCTTAAAAGATTTGTTGTCGTCTTCCGATATGTTTTTCAATGAAACCTTTTAATGAGATAGTCAAATATGCCCTAAAACCGCATAGGCGAATCAAAATACACCTACAATCATAAAGTTAACATATCAATTACATAATACACAATAATAAAACGAAATTTCAACAAAAGAATCAATAAACGGCACGAACCCAATACCACGATCACGACCATGGGCCGGTTTTGGAATTTGATGGGCCTTTAATGAAACAATAGATTGGGACCCTCTAACCTAAAACTATATTTCACTTTTGTTACTCATACCAATAAAAAAAGCACATAATATTGTCAAAGATTGTACATTTAAGCATATAATAGCATAAAAAGTTTGCTAAATATTAGCTTTTTTATCCTACTCAACCATATGTTATTTTCTGTTACACAAAAATATCGTCTATCCTCCAAACAAATCTCTAGAGTTTTTGAAACATCTATTCTATTACTCAACTAATAATTATATGTAATTACTAAATCACTAGACTTTTATAGTAAATCAATGTATGTTTATTGTAATAGACGGCTTAGTTTGCAAACTCTAATAATTATATGTAAGTACTCAATCACTGGACTTTTATAGTAAATCAATGTATGTGGCTCAAAGGAAGCAACAAACTAAGAAGTCATCCAAAATGAGTCAGATTTGAGCGTTTCGCTGAAAAATAAGTAGTTGATCAACAAACAATATTGGTTAAAGAGTTTAACCAGATTACTTTGTTCATAATCCAACTCCATATAATACATGTCAATCTATCATCGGTTACCAAACTTTTTGATCTATAATACGTGGACTAAAGACATGATTCCATGAATACATGACTTCCATTCTTTTTGGGCAATAATAACTAAAACCACAGAGATCAGATGCAAAGAAGGCCAGCATCCTCGGTACTTGTAGCGTAATAAAGTTTAAAAGAACACTGAAAATTGCACTGCACTTCAATTGGAGAGCTTATTATTCTATAATCCAGTACTATAGATTAATTTTCTACTATAAACTAATTAACCGTCCAAATATACCAGAGTTGGAGCCACATGCCTTTTAATTGGGGTTAGGAGAGGGAAGTGGTTTGGGATTATAACCATCCATCCAAAATTAAATTATAAGTGGTAAGAATGAAAGGCTTTTGAGGAGCTAAATGTGAACCACTGAAAGCTAGCTAACAAGTAGAAAAAAGTACAGACACCCCTCCTAATTCCAAAGCATGGGAATACCTGATGATGCACTTTGCTTTGCTTCCTTAGGCCTCACATGATTTTGGGATCCTCAAATATATAAAGAAAAAGTTACCACTGAAATGTGCTTTCCCCACTATAACTAGTAGTATTGTCCTTAATGCTAAAATACAGATCCATTAGTAGACTTCACAGCTGATTAATTAACTAGCAATTGGCATTAATGAATTCATCTAGTGGTGATCCCTAGTTAGGGTGGTGTGCTTGTCCAATAGTTCTTGTTGATTGTCATGAGGGCAATCAAGGATCTATGGTGATCATAGATTTATTAGTGATCAAATCTTCTTTTGGTGAAGGTAAGAGAGTAAGAGACAACACAACCTCTACAAAGCGAAAAAAAAATAATTCGCAAAATGAGTTTCAATAATGACATTGTGATTTTAACGCCTTTGAGCAATTTAACCACATTGCCTGTGGAAAATGGATTCGGAATATTGACAATATTGATTTACAATATTTCCTCCGTTTATTTTTAGATGCTACACTTTTTAATAAGAGGTGTTTCAAATTAGATGCATCACTTTCTTATATGGAAAATAAGTCCTCTCTATATCTTTCGTATCACATGGGTTCCTTTTCTTTCTCTCTATATTTTTCCTCTCTAAAAATTACCCAAGATTCTGTGTTTTAGAAAGTGTAGCATACATTTTAAAACGGAGAAAGTACACACTTTTTTAACCACTTCAATCATGTCTAGTTAATGTATTTTTTTTAACAATTTTTTAAAAGTAACAAATTCTTTTAATTTATAAGGTAAAAATGATCCAGCATTTTATTCTAATACGACTATAAAAGTAAATCAAAAGTATGGGACTTGTTTATCTATTATGAAAATGAAGCCTTTTGCATCTGAACTATGTAGAAGTTCCTAAGAATCATACTGTCTAGTTACAATGTAATGAGTGACAAAATGAGTAGATTATTGATGTTACAATGTAGGTGTTGTATTCTAAAAATCAACGGCTATAAATGTGACACGTGGCCTCATCACAGCACTACAAGTGGCGCTTTTCTACTATGGTAAAGTACATGGGTCATAAGCTTGTATGGACTAAAGTACACTTTTCTGAGAAAAAGGCGTACTTAAACCCTTCTTATGGCCCAAATTGTAATTAGGCCCAGTAAAAGTAAATAGCATTTTTTTGTAAAAGGGTGATGTGTACTCTCCAATCAGTTATCGCCACATATCACGACATTATTGCTTGGTCAATCAGATGCTCCCAAATTAGGGTGACATCAAAGTACATCAGTCATTTCAGACACTATAAATAGTCCTTGAAATCAGGGGAAAGGTACATTTTTCAGAGGATAGTACCGTTATTCTGTCATAAATACTCTCTCTCTCAACTTTCTCTCTCTAAAAGTTCCTTCATACTCCTGATACCTGACTTAAGCTCTGGAGGAGCAAATACCACCCAAACCTCCAGGATGGGTCCCTTTTTGCAGGTTTCGAGGCGGGGCTCAGGTTCGGGTTTTGAGTCCAGGCCTTGTTGCACAAGTCTCTTATTCTAGAACCTACTGTTGGGGAGCGTAGTAACTACTTACGAGTCTAGAGCTACGTAACATTTGCTGCCATCTGTGGGGAGACGCAACAATGACTGATTGTCACTCATCCAATGTTGCCAGGAATAGAAGCTTTGAGATACAAGTGGAGGATACTGTGGGCGATGAGAGGCCATCTAGAGGAAGAGACAGGCCATCTGCTGTTGTTCGTCTCTCTAGACGGAGCAGGGACCCGAACATTCAAGAAAATCCTGAGCGTCCAGTGACGGCTGCTCATCTGGAAACTGTCCTGAATGACTTCCAGACAAGGATGACTGCTGTAACGGAGGAGCAAATAAAAAACCACATGTTGTTTTTTCAGGTTAACCCAGGTCCGGCCGCTGTGGTGCCGCCTAGGGAGCAGTCTCAGGAAGGTCGTCCACCTCCACGGCAGGAAATGAAAAAGCAACTGTCAAAAGGAAAGCAGCCAGCAGTCAGTGAACCAAGAAGAAAGATGGACTGGAAGTTGGTGGTCCGTCCAGGAGATAACATTCTTTGTAGTGGTCATAAGATGGAGACGGATGCAAGGGAGTACTTGGAAGCTAAGAAGGTAGTTGCTCTTCAGCGTTCGGCCTCAACGTCTACCTACATGAAGGATCCCCCATTGAGGATTCCATCCAGAACTGAAGGAAGAAGTCAAAGACCTTCGGCTGTTAAGGCAAGGCAAGAAAAAACGGTTTTACAACCTATGGTGTATAGGCGTCAAGCCTTAGCCAACACCTCCTCTAATCCAGTGCTAAAAGAATATCGTCGGAAGCACATACCACTGAGGGACATGCTGGGGCACTCAAGATCAACTGGTCGACTCCATTCTCGGCCAGAATCATGGAGTCTCCCCCATTGCCAAAGGTTTAGCTTCCGAAGATAGAGCCTTTCGATGGCACTATGGATCTAGATGATCATTTATCTGCATACAAGTATCAAATGTATGTTCAAGTAGTTGATGATGCTACCTGGTGTAAGAAGTTTCTCGCTACACTGAAAGGGGTAGCTCAAAAGTGGTTCAATAATCTTCCCCCTAACTCGGTGAATAATTTCACTAAGCTTAGTTTCTTGTTTACTAGCCACTTTATAGCAAACCGGCAGGAACAGAAGACCAGCATGCATTTGGGCAAGGTCTTCCAAGGGCCTAAAGAAGCCTTGAGAAGCTATGTGAAGAGATTCAACTTAGAGGCATTGCAGATCTAGGATCTGAATGCAGGAGTGGCTTTTGACGCCTTCATCAGGGGTCTAAGGCCAGGAAGCTTTAAGTTTAACTTGGTAAAGAAGAAGATCTCCACCCTAACCGAATCTCTTCAAGAAGCAGAGGCATTTATCCATTCTATGGAGGTTTGCGCGGAAGCAAAGCATCCAGAGACGAAGAAGATTGAAGAAACAATTCAGCCAAAGAAGAGCATCCCCAAGAAAGCTGAAAGTTGGGCGGTGACTTCAATGATGACCTCATCTAAGAGAAGCAAAAGAGCTGAACCAACAACATCGGCTGAGCCGATTGAATTCAATAAAGATCAATATTCCATTCTTATGGAAATAAAAGATTAGTTTGAGCTGAAAGCGCCAGCCGAAATGAAGACTCCCTACAAAAATAGGGATAAAAGCAAATATTGCCATTTCCATAAGGATTGTGGCCACGAAACCAACGACTCCAAGCATTTGAAAAGGGCTTTGGAAGACTTAGCCCGCAAAGGTAAGATGAGTTCTTATATACCTCAAGCAAGTAGAAAAGTCCAGAAGAAAGATGGTCGTCAAGGCCGAAGGAAGGAGGATGAAAGCACTAACAAGGATGTAGTGCTAGTGATTTCTGGACGTTTCGCAGCAGGAGGTCCTGCCAACCGCGACCACAAAAATTACTTGCGGGAGCTCGGCCAGGTAATGCTTACCAATCCGACAGAATCTGATCCGTTCCCTAAGATTGTGGTCAGCGAGCTGGATCGCGGGAAGATAAGAACTCCTCATGACGATCCCTTAATAGTAGAGATGAAAATAGCAAACTTCAGAGTAAGGCGAATCTTGCTTGATACGGGTAGTTCGACCGATATCATCAGTGCAGATTGTCTTTCCAGATTAGAGTTCGATGAGAGCAACTTGGTCCTAGTCCACCATCCCATTATCGGTCTCGGGGGAGGAATAATTCACCTAATAGGGACTGTCACCTTACCTGTAAGGGTAGGGGACAAGGAGGTTTCCAGGACGCTCTTTGTTAAGTTCTTGGTGGTACGAGATTTTACAGTTTACAACGTCATTCTCGGATGACCCACCTTGAATCACATAAAAGTTGTCATCATTACCCATCTGATGTTAATGAAGTTTGAGTGCGATGGAGGGAAAATTGGGTCCCTATACGGAGATCATCAAGCAGCAAGAGAATGCTAGCTCGCTACTCTTAAACCTTTATCATGGAAAGGGGAGAAATCAGAGCGGCATAAGGCTATTTAGCAAGAATCGGCCGAGAGGCTGAAAGGCCAGGTAAGTGAGTTAAAGAATGAAGTAGAAAGAGCTCAGATGAAGGCCCTTCAAGGCAGCAAGCCGGCCATTCTCTTGCCGAGCAAGAAGAGGAAATGCCTGACCATCAAGGAAGAAAGAGCTTCGTCTGAAGAAGTGATGGCCATCATGGGTGTTGGGCTAGAACGGCCAGAGTCGGTGGGGAAGCCGGCTGAGATTTATTTGGATGAGAAACGACCAGAGAGGATGCTAAAAATTGGGTCTAGGTCCTGAGACCAAAGACGAGATGATCATGTTGTTGAAGGAATTTGAGGATGTTATTGCATATGCCGTAGAGGAGATGCCGGGAATTGATCCCGAAGTTATTGTACATAAACTGAATATAGATCCAGGACAAAAGCCAAGTCAGTAGAAAAATAGGCACTTGGGTCCGGCCAGAAATCAAGCCGTCGATCAGGAAGTCTAGAAGCTGTTAAAATCAAAATTCATCCGGGAGACTTATTATCCGGATTGGATTGCCAACGTAGTCTTGGTCCCCAAGGCAAATGGAACTTGGAGGATGTGTGTGGATTAGACCGATCTAAACAAGGCTTGTCCAAAGGTCAGTTTCCCTCTGCCTAAAATAGATCGGCTAGTTGATTCCACGGCGGGGAATGCGCTACTCAGCTTTATGGACGCTTATTAAGGTTTTCACTAGATTCCTATGTGGCCAGAGGACCAAGACAAGACCTCGTTTATCACTAAAAGAGGTCTCTATGGTTGGCTGAAGATGCCTTTCGACCTCCGAAATGCGCCTGTTACCTTTCAAAGGCTTATAAACATAGTCTTCCAGCCACAGTTGGGAACAAATATGGAGGCTTAAATTGACGACATGATCGTTAAAAGCCGCAAAGAGATAAATCATATGGAAGACCTACGAGAGACATTCTTGACTCTCAGGAAATACAAGTTAAAGCTAAATCCGCAGAAGTGTGTATTTGGAGTGGTGGCCGGGAAGTTTTTGGGGTTCCTGGTCGGCCAACGAGGAATTGAGGCGAACCCTGACAAGATTCAGGCGATTCTAGACATGACTTCTCTGTCCAAAATTAAGGAAGTTCAACGTTTGACAGGGTGTTTGGCAGCCCTAGGACGTTTCTTTCTAAATCTGGAGATAAGTGTCATCGTTTCTTCGCAACAATAAAAAAGAATGTGAAATTCGACTTGACGGTGGAGGCATAGAAGGCTCTTCAGCAGGTAAAAGAGCACCTCAGGCAACTGCCTCGATTAATCAGTCCAGTCGAAGGCGAAAAACTATTTGTATACCTGGCCGTATCACCGCATGCGGTTAGCGCTGTTATCCTGACTTAAAGGGACTCAGTGCAAATACCGGTCTACTCTGTTAACCAGGTACTAAAAGATGTTAAGTGCAGGTATTCAATGGTAGAAAAATTCGGCCTAACACTGCTGATGGCAAGCCGAAAGCTAAGACCATATTTTCTAGCCCATAGTATCCTTGTCTATACTGACCAGTCTCTGAAGCAAGTCCTGCATAAGATGGATGCCTTTGGACGAATACTAAAGTGGGCTGTGGAGCTCAACATGTTTGACTTAGCATTTGAGCCTAGAAAAGCGATCAAGGGCCAAGCCTTAGCTGATTTCATTGTGGAGCTTACTCGGCCTACAATAGAGTTCGTCCAAGATCCAGTAGAGGGAAAGCAGCATTGGACCCTTATGGTGAATGGATCGTCCACCGCCAACAGCTGTGGAGCTGGTATCATCTTTCATTCATCAGAGGGGGACAAATTTGAATATGCAATCAGATTTCAATTCCAGGCTTCAAACAATGAAATTTGCAAAGCGGCCGGAGCCCTGGAAATTGAAGCAAAGACGGATTCCCTGCTAGTGGTTAGTCAAGTCAATGGGGACTTTGAATGCAAGGAAGCGTCTATGAGTAAATATATGAAGCTCATTCAGGAAGAAATAAAAACACTAAAGCGATTTGTGCTCGACCAGGGTCCAAGGTCGGAGAATCATCAAGCCGATGCTCTCTCAAAATTAGCCAGTTCGGTCGAAGGAGATGTGCCGAGAATTGTGTTTTGGGAGGTAAAGCCGGCAAAGAGTATTGATCAAAAGGAAGTTATGTTTCTCAGCGAGGGAACGTTTGGATGAACCCCATCATTGAATACAAGAAAACAAGACGCCTCCCACTGACCCCTTGGAAGCAAAGTATGTAAAGGCAAGGGACAAATGGTTTGAGATCTGGGATGAGACTCTGTACAAAAAGGCAGTTAACCGGCCACTCCTCAAGTGCGTTTCTAGAGAGGACAGGTTGGATGTCCTGAAAGAGCTGCATGAAGGGGCTTTTGCTTCTTTCATTGGGGGAAGAGTATTAGGAGAGAAGGCTTTAAGGACAGGGTATTACTGGCCTACCTTAAAGGAGGACGCTATGCTTTATGCAAAGAAGTGAGATAGTTGTCAAAGGCATGTCAACATATATCAAAAGCCCTCCAACTATTTGACTCCAGTTCTTTTCCCCCTTCCTTTAATGGGGAATGGATATCCTTGGGCCATTTCCTAAAGCAGTCGGCTAGAAAAAATTTGTGATAGTAGCAGTAGACTACTTCACAAAATGGGTGGAGGCTGAAGCAATGAGAGGAATCACCACCAATGATGTAAAGGGTTTCGTCTGGCAGAACCTCATTACAAAGTTTGGGATGCCTCAGTCTATTGTCTTTGACAATGGACCACAGTTTGAAACGCCCAAGCTCCGAGAATGGCTGGCCGATCAGGGCATTAAAGCCCACTTTCACTAGGAGAAAAAAAAAGCGAGGGTTGCGTTTTCTTCAAAATGCAGCACTTCTTTCTTGTAGGGCTGCGGTTTTACAGAAAATCACAATCCTTTACAAGAAGGGTTGTGCTTGACTAAAAAACGCAGCCCTTCTTACGTATAAAAGGCTGCGTTTTTTAGTCAAGTGTAACCCTTTTTTGTGAAGGGTTGCGCTTCACTAAAAAACGCAGCCCTTCTTACTGCATAAAGGGCTACGTTTTTTTGATAAGCGCAGTCCTTTTTAGTGAAGGGCTGCGCTTGTCAAAAAAACGCAGCCCTTTATGGGTTTTTTTAAATAACTTTAATTTTAAAAGGAATTGTTAGGGCTTTAAGGGTTTCTCACAAAAAAATGAATCTCACGTTCCCCTTCTTCTCTCTCGTCTATCTCTTCTCTCTCACCATCCTCCCTTCTCTCAACACCACACCGCAGGCCAGCCCAGCCCTTCACTTAGCTTCGCCGACTTTTTCCTAACCATAAGATTGATACTTGTCGCTTGATTTCAGTTTGTTCGTTCGTTCTCTCTGTTTCACTCCACCACTCTCAGCACCGTTCTTCTTTGTCAACAACACTCTTTCTCTCTCCTCCGCTCTCTTTCTTATTCTTATTTTTCTCCATTGGAAGAGGAGAATTATGCCGATGATGCTGCGAAATCTGTCACTAATTTGTCAATGGATTCTAACCCTAATTCTCAAGAATCTGAAACTCATAGCAAAAAGTATACATACTTTCATTGAATTTTTTGTACTAGTGAAGAGATGCAACCCTTCCGTTTTTGGTTAATGGGCCCGCCTAGCTTGCTTGTAGATATGAAAGGGGTAAGTTTTTGGGCCTTTACAGAAACAACGCCCTTCTCCGTTCGTCTTCTCCGGCCATTTTTTTCATCGTCGCACTCTGGCAACGACAACAAGGATGGATTTTTCGTTTTTCAGATCTATAATTTCTTGATCTTTGTTTTGATGAATTCATGTAATTTCAGATCTATAATTTCTCTCTTTTGTATTTTCGTTCGTTTTTTTTTTTGTTGTTTTTTTTTTTTTTTCATTTTTGTTCATTTTCGTTCATTTTTTTTTCATTTTCGTTCCTTTTTTTTCATTTCCATTCGTGAATGCAGATTTGTGGAAATTTTTGTGGAAAGTTTTTTTGAGTTTAGTGTAAGTATAGTCTTTTTGGAGATAGTGAAATGGGAGTTTGTGGAAAGTTCTATTTTTTGTAATGCAGATTCTTTTTATTTGAGTTTAGGGTAAATATAGTGTTTTTGGTTTATTGGAATCTGTTAGTCCTGTTTCATCTGGGATATCAACAACATCTGGGATATCAACAACAACACGAATGAAATAAATATAATCATGCTATTTTATAAAAAAAGTGAAAAAATTATTTTATTTTTTTTGGGTCAAAAGGGCTACGGTTATGGTCAAAACCGCAACCCTTTATACAAAAAAGGGCTGCGATTGAGGCCCGAAACCGCAGCCCTTCCAAATTTGGAAGGGCTGCGTTTTTGGGCCTCAACCGCAGCCCTTTAGTTTTAGTGAAGGGCTGCTAGCCAATAATGCAGCCCTTCCGTTTTTTCCACTAGTGTTTGATGTTGTTGCTCATCCCCAGGCGAATGGGCAGGTTGAAGCCTTCAACAAAATTTTATCAAGTGGCATAAAAAAGATGCTAGACAATGCTAAGGGGTTGTGGGTAGAAGAGTTACAGTTGGTTCTTTGGGCAATCAGAATAACAACCAAGAACTCAACTGGAGAAACTCCATTTATGCTCGTCTATGGCTTAGAAGCCGTCCTCCCCATCGAAATTGAAGAACCAACTCTTCGGGTCATGCTTTACTCAGAAGATGCCAACTGGGTTGCTCTTCGGGCAGCCTTGGATCAAGTTGTTGAAGTAAGGGGCAATGCTTTGCTAAGAATGCAACTATATAAATTGAGAATGGCTCGAGAGTTTCAGAAACGGGTGGCTAGGCGGCGACTGAAGAAGGGAGACCTCGTCCTGAGGAAAATGGAAGCAGTCGGCCGGGCCAAAGAAATCGGTAAGCTCACACCAAACTGGGAAGAGCCTTACAAGATAGTCCACCAAGTTCAGGGTGGCACCATTCGTCTAGAAGACATGGACAGTCGTTCTATTCCCCGGACGTGGAACTCAAACACTTTGAAAAGATACATTTGATGTAACTGAAGAAGTGTAATCTCTTGCTAACTAAGTGCCATAAGCACATTAATTAAAAAGTAGAAATGTATATATGTATCTTGGCTCCCAGCCAAGCAAAATTCATATAATACAAATATACTTCCCTGTCATGATTGTCTCTTTGTTTTTTATGTATGCCTAATTATTTGTTCAAAGGTACATACAATCAGCCAAGCCGACATTCAAAACAGAACATCAAAACAAAAACACCTTCTATTAGGAGATCGGCCGACATGTCAAATTCCTAGAAAGGATAGCACATGACGAAGTCTTACAATTGGTTAGCTTAAAGAGTTAACATCTCCTAAACGAAGGCAACTGGAACTAGGACGATTTAGTAAAAGGGTCTTACTTTCCGTCCAAAGGCCATTCACTGAGATAACCACCTTAGTAGAGGAATAAGTTATTTCAAACTTTAACAAGGATGGACGGATTGCCACAATCTTAGTTATATCTTGCATAAGTATACCATGGTCACTCCCCTTCTTAGATCAAAGAAAATTTATTAAAACATTTTCATCCAAGAAGGGGGCATACAGGCTAAATATACTACTGCAAATAACCAAAACCTCCTTGTGCAGAGAAATATTGGTATAGATTTGGAAATAAAGTTCTGACGAACAACTTTTGAGTTTCAGGCCAAACAGTTTTTTAACTTATATCATTGTTCTTACAATTGGATTAAGTTGAGGATAATGGTATCATCGGCTAGAACAAGTTGATTATAAAGGCCGACCAGTTTGTTTACTTAGCATCATTATTCTTATAATTGGATTAACTTAAGGATGATAACATCTTCGGCCGAAACAAGTTGATTATAAACGTCGCAAGGATAAAATTCTGAGGCAATAAGTGAAAAAAGAAACTCTTTTATAAAAGATCAAACGAAGAATACAACCTAGTCTAAAGATTACATCCTAGCTTGAAAAAGCTAAGTGTCAGGAGGAGTGTTGGTATCACCGGCCTGGGCTTCAGGGTCAGCATCTTCCTCTTCTTCCTCGTCGCCCGAAGACTCTTGAAAGATTGGAAGTTCCTTCCTAGCTAAGCTGGCTTTGTGAAGACTTTCCTGAAAGTCTAGCCGACGAACATATCTTGGGATATCGTCCTCTTCGGCAGCATTTCAAAGGCCTTCACAGCCCAGGACCTTGAAGTATCAATCACCTCATTCAGGACTTCCTTGGCCGATTCAAAAGCTTACTTACCCTCCTCTCTCAGCGGATGGTTATTGGCTCGAAGATAGCGGTTCTCTCTTTGGAGCTCCGTGGCCGCCAGCAAGGCTGAGTTTCTTTCGTCCTTGAGGGTCAGTTCCAAGGCAGCCTTTCGTCTAGAAGATCCGTCAGCCGGACCATGTATCTTTTGTTATTGGCCTCCATCTCGGTCGAGCGCTTCTCCCAAGCCACTCTGGACTGGCGGTGCAGTATTTCCTGCTCGGCCATGGAGAACTGAGCCTGGTCCGCCGCTTTGGTAGCGTCCCGGACGATTTGCTTGTTTTCCTTCCTGAGCAGTCTTGCCCAGTCCTCAGTAATTATGCTGCGAGAAAAGAGCTAAAAACGGAAGGATGGAGATATGTTAGGACGGTCGCAAAAATAAGCAATATATACAAGTACAGAAATAATACTGCAAAAGAATAAGAATGTAGCTCAGCAGCTAGTTGGGACATTTAGCCTACATACCCAGAAGAAGCTCCTCTCAAGCCTTTGATGTAGGCCTCCGGGAAGCATTTGAAGATCTCCTGTTTGAGCTTCTCACGTTCGGCCGAGGTCATCCTCGCGAAGGTCGCCAAGGACTCGTCGTCTGAAAGAGTGAAAGAAACGTCAGGAGCTACTTCAGCCGCCCCTTTGCCCCTATCTAAAAGATAAGACTCGTCAGTATTCCTGACGGGCATAACCACGACCAGCTTGTTGGAAGGACTCATCGGATCCCCGCGAACGCGTAAAGTTCTAACTATGTTAGAGTAGTAAGACTCGATCACCAGAAGATTGGGAAGCCGGCCTATAAGGTTCGGGCATTTGAGATACCAGCTCCGGCTGGGTAGATGGTTTCTCTGTCTCTCCAGTCCCATCCAAAAGAACAACCGCGTCCAGTTGCTCGGAAGTAAAAGGGAGAGTTGAGTCAAGTGGGCCGGCATAAGTAACCAAGGCCCTGTCCTCGGTAGTAGGGGAACTTCATCGGCCGAAAGAGGAATATCGACCTTTGGCAAAGAAGGCCGAGTGGGTTTTTTCTTCTTGGTCGTAAAGCCTTTTGATTTTTTGGGGGGACGGGCATCCCTCGGTTGATTTCCGGACGAGTACAGTGGGTTATAGGAAGTCGGCCAAGTGACCTATGGACGATTTCCTTCTTAAAGAAAGGGTTCTTCCAAACGAAAACATATATATATATATATATATATATATATATATATATATATATATATATATATATTGCTAAGTATTTACCAAAGTATCCGTCCTCTTTTCAGAGCCGGATTTGCTGTACTCTTTCTTGAGAGAATCAGTGAACCTGGACATGCTGATCTTACCCCTCCAAGATTTTTTTAGTGCAGCTCTGGCCGAATTTGTATGAAAAGAAAGAGCATGATTAGGTTGATATAGTCATTAGACGAAAGCATTTACTCAGAAAAAATATCATTGTTATACCTCTAAACTCGGCCTGCCGCAAGCCGGCGGCGACCAAGAAGTTATCATGGTAAAACATCTTCTTAAAAGGGATCCAGTTGGACGGACCCTTAAAGGAGGAGTTATTGATGGAATACTCCGATACTCTGAAGTATTTCATCATTTATTCGGCCAAAGTACTCTCCAGCTCTAGGTAGGACGTTGTTCATCCCGTGTTGGTGGTTGTGCGGCTAAAGTACAGATACCGTCTTGCCACAACTTCATTAGGCGCCTGAACGAACAGGAATTATGCCTTCCAGGCAAGTATCTTGGACGTTTTGTCCCAAGATGTCAGGTAGCCCTGACGATTGCATACGCTGAACCATGCACTGTCCACCGTCCTTGGAACCTTAGAGACGTATCGAATTTGGGAGAAGACGGCCAAGGAAGGGTCAACGTCTTTTAGCTCGCAAACGGCTAAGAAAGTTAGGATGTTTTGCCAAGAATTTGGGGCAATTTGGTTATGGCCAATGATGTAGTATTGAAGAAGGCGGCTAATAAAGGGATGCAAGGGAAATCACAACTCGGCATCCAAACCCAGCCGATAAACAGCAAAATGGCCATAAGGAGCACTAAGTATAGTGTCCTCCCGGCCAGGAAGAACAAAACGATTCCTCAGCATAGGCATAGCCGAGGAAAAGTGTCTAAGGTCAGCGCCTACTCATCCTAGCCAACTATTGTCGGCCATGATCAATCCGAGGCCGGATAAGGGACCCGGACAACATCTGATCTCGAAGGAAGTACTGGACGGCTCCTCTGAGGCGCTAGACGGACTAGAGGAGACCTCCACCTCGTTGGCCTCGTCCGTCGCCATATCTTGTCTGGACGGGCATGGTTCTAAAGACTCTTTGCTAAGACTTTCCTCCTAGACGCTTCCATGAGAAGGATTTTGGCTTGCTGGTCGGGCGCTTTGAACCTCGCGCTCCCCCGTCAGCAGGAATTCGTCCGGTTGATACCTCCATTTCTGAGCTGGAGGCCGGAAGGTTCACCCCTCGTCTAGTGCGATTGTTTACTTGATGCGCGCAAGATTACCCTACACAGGTAAAGGCTGGGCCGTCTGACTTTGCCGTCCATGTCCAAAATAATAAAATGCATGGCCGGCCGAGATAGGCCCAACTCTAGAATGTGCCGAAGAAGAAAGGCTCTCTGTTCTAGGGTCAAGACCAACCCTAGAGCTGCTGGGAATATTCGATGAAGAAGACAAATTCATTTTTCTTAAAAAATGTGAAAGTACAAGATAAGAAGTAAACAGAGGAAAAGGATACCTGTTGAAAGTGCTTGGACGAACGAAAAGGACGAGCTGGACGAAACCTTGGACGAGTTGAAAGCACTTAGCCAGATTTTGGACAAAGACTCTTTCTCTCTCTAAATTTCAGTAAAAATGGGGCAGAGTCTCTCTCTCTAGAAAATCAGTAACACCCCGTAATTTTCACCCTTTATTTTTGGTGTTTGCTTATATTAAAATGATATTTTTTGTAAAAATAAATAACTTATTATTTAAATTATTTTCGAATGTGTATTGAAAATGTGTATATATTTTTATGCGTTGTGATATATTTATATATATTTATTTTAAGTTGTTAGATATTTATTTTAAGTTGCTAAATTAGTTTCGTTATTTATTTAGGCGTTTAGGATCCGATTTTATCGCGTAGCGTTTTTGTAACGTTGTTGGATCGACTTGGCTGATGAAATGTTGCATCCCATGTGGCGTGTCATGCTGGCCGAAAATCAGCAATCATGGAGTGGAAGATGAAGAGTTTTGGTGGTTATTAAGCTAACCTTTGAATATCTTGTAACCTCTCATTTAATCGCTCATTAACATTCTCCTAAACCCTTCATTTTTCCTTGACATAAAATTTTGATTTTCATTAAGAGAATTTCATCATCATTCTCATTTAACCCACACCGTTTTCATGAAATGAAAGAGAGAAAAGGAAGAGGAAAAGAATAGAAACGATCCCAGTTTTTCCTGTCACACCTTGACAAAAATAATCGTAGCCGACGATCTAACCATTGGATCGTCTGTAAATTTGGACAGACCGTTTATATTGTTCTTACCATATGGTCGGAATAGAGCAGTGCGAAATAAGAGTTTTCAACATTCAACAAGAAAATGTCGAGTGACTTGTTGCTACAATTATCGTTTATGGAGGAATTGGATTGCTCGCATATTTTTCGAATCCCTTTATACTTAGCTCTCTTCCCGATGTTCCAGGTAACTAGTAGTTATCTTAGAACAATAGTGATTAGGGTATTTTTTTCGGTATTAGAACAATTTGATATGAATGTACTTGATGGTTGCTGTAAGAATATTCTATATAGGAAAATAATTTTCGTCTGAGTTTTAGTATTTAATTGATTTATTTGTTATTTTGTGCATTTTTGGCTTATTTGCATAATAATTATTAAACGAATGTTAAAATTGCTGAAACTATTTTTCGTGGATCATTTTATATGTGTAGTATGTATTTTATGCCTTAGAATATTTTTTACTACTGTTTATAGGTTTATATAATTGATTTATTCCATTTTAAACCATTTAAGTCATGCAAAATAGCAAAATGTTATGTTAAAGAGCATATATATGAATGCCGACTACTCCCTTGTGTAATATTTTCTAACTTTAAAGCACACTTTTTTACTACAACATTCTATTATATAGAAAAGACAGTGAATGTGTTGAATATGAAAAATCTGATTAATGAGACATAATAAGACAGACTATATACATAATATATGCACATAAATAGTTTATCGCAACATTAGCTATCAAGTCTCATTAGACTGACTATTTAGAGGGGGGCGACGAGGGGTCATGTGGGTCAATAAAGGGTGAGGTCAGTCTGAATATATGTAGGCAGGTCAAGTTCATCTATATCGCATCCAAACTGCGGGCATGGGTTGGATCATATCAAAGCAAGTGATTTTCTTTGAGCGGGTCAAGATTTAAGACTCTCATTGCATAGTGATCCTATAACGACTGTCGTATGAGTTGCATTGATGGTGATATCATCACCGCTTTTTCATAAGATATCTAAATATAATGGCTATAAAAGGAAACAAAAGCAATTTGAACTAACACCAATACTTGAATTCAGTATCAGATTGATTATGATTACAAAAATAGCTAATTATGGCATGAAATCCACAAGCAGAAGACATTGCAAAATTTCGATCTATATTCAACTGCATTAGTAAACTACTCACAAGTAGCACAACGATAACAAACTATTACAGTTGCAATCACAAAGTGTTAAAAAATAGCTGATTGTAACAAGAAATCCACAAGCAGACAACATTTTATATATAAATTTAATAATTTTTAAAATATCAATATAATAATTAAATAATTTAATTTTAAATTACCAATCTAAGAAACAAGAAAATTGATTTAATTAACAAAATTTGAACAATAAAGCCAACAAAATCAATTTCTATATTTATTAGGAATAAGCAAGGACTTGAAAATTTAGAATTACCTGTAATGAAATTGTGAATTGTTATGTAGTAGTCGGTTTCTCCCAAAACAATTTGCTAGGTAGACTAAAATTGCAAATTATGATGAATATTACGACGTTGTTTACTGTAATGAAGGTTTCATGACTAATCAAGCTAAAGAGACTAGTGAGTTGAGAGAGAGCATAAAACAAATACAAGTTCGTAATAAAATGGTTGAAACTCAATTGGCTCAAATGGTGGGTTCTATGAAAAGTGCTTCGACTACCCAACTCCCTAGTCAAGGTGTAAATCGCAATGAACAAGCCCATGCTATAATCACTAGGAGTGGTAGACAATTGGGGCATCTGTGTGTAAATGGGGGTAAGGCAATGAAATATGACAAACAATTGACCAATGCCTTGATTGAGGATGGAGATGAGAAAGATGATGACCCCCCTACACCACCACCAAAAGCCAAAGATGATGAGCTAGTCACAAGCACTCCGCCTCCTTACGTAGCAAAACTCCTCTACCCAAGTAGGTTTGCTACTTCTAAGCTTGATGATCAATTTGCTAAGTTCCTTGAGGTCTTGAAAAAGTTCCATGTTAATATCCCATTCATCGAAGGAATAAAACAAATGCCAACTGATGCTAAGTTCTTAAAAGTGATCCTATCCAAAAAGAGGGCCTTAGATAGTGTGGACACCATTAACTACACCAAGAGTCATAGTGCTATAATTCAAAACACGTTGTACACTAAGTTAAAGTATCCCGGTAATTTCGATATACCATGTGCTATTGGTGATATGACCATTGATCGACCTTTATATGAATTGGGGGCTAGTGTCAGCTTGATGCCACACTCCATTTGCAAAAGATTAAATGGAGGAGAAGTAAGCCAACCCACATATAACTTCAATTGGCCGATATATCGGTTTAGATGCCCATAGAAAAGTTATATATTTCCGTGGACTTTGTGGTGCTTGTAATGGATGAAGATCCAAATTTTCCAATCATCATAGGTAGACCATTATTAACTACAACGGGGGCGATTATTGCTGTTGAAAATGGCAAGTTAATATTTAGGGTAAGAGATGATAAGATTGAATTTAACCTCGTAAAAATCATGAAATGTCCACCATTTACGGATAATTGTTTTAGAGTTGAAACAACTAATTATGATGTGTGCCAACCCATGCATGCTTATGATTATGATTTTCTCGCTCTTGTATTGTTAAATGATGATGATTGTGGAAGTGATGAGGTGAAGTCAATAGTTGAGCTACCTGACTCCACCCCAACTCTTGAACCATTTAATGATGTGTTCTTTGCTCTTGATGAGAAATAGGGGAAAAAGAGTTATTCATAATTTGTTCCCTCAAACTAACAAAGGAAAAGGTTCTAGAGAGACAAACTCCTTCTCTCTCTAAACCAATGGAACGGTAACCTCCATTGGAATAGTAACCTTCATTGTTTTTCTTCATTGTTCCTCTTGTTTTCTTCTCCATAATCCTGTGGTTGCCATGGCAAGGACCGCGAGAGCTCCGGTGAAGAATGGTCAGAACCAGATGAAGCAGAAGGGCCCATCTTCTGGGAAGAGTAATCTGAAAATGAAATCGGTGGACGCTTTAATAGGAGTTTCGGCGTTGGATATAGATAATGAAACAGAGATCATCCAGGAGGAGATTTTATCACCTCGTGCTTCATTACAAGAGTTGCAGAAACAATCTGAGGTTCGTGTACAGTTTTCGGACTGGTTGGAAACGATTCATCGTGTTGAAGCTAATCAAGCTCCGGACCAGAGTAGAAGAATGGTTAGAACGGAAGGTATTGCTACTCTACCTATACTATTTTCTCTTGAATCGGTGGATAATGAGGTAACAAATGCTGAAAATACTTCAAAGAAGCTTATTAGGATTGAGATGAGTGATATTCAGCCTGAACTGGATTTCTGGAATTCTGCTATTTACTGTTACATTGTAGGTGCAAACCCTCTTGTTTAGGTAGTTGAAGGTTTTGTTAGGCGGATATGGAGGAATTTAGGGGTGGATAAGGTTGCAATGGTCAAGAAAGGGATCTATATAGTGCCTTTTACCACAGTTGAAAGAAGAGATCAAGTGTTATCAGGAAACCCTGTGTTCTTTAATAATAAGCCTATAATGGTGAAAGCTTGGGATTCTACCATAGATATTGTGAAGGAGGATGTGAGAGTTCTGCCTATTTGGGTCCAAATGTCGTTGAATTTCAAATATTGGGGGGAGAATTGTCTCTTTAGGATTGCTAGTCAGGTGGGGAAGCCTATAAAAACTGACCAGGCAACAGCTAGAAGGGATAAGCTGCAGTATGCTAGAGTAATGCTGGAAGTGAAGGTGGATCAGGAATTTCCAGACACTATTGAGTTCATTAATGAGTGTGACACTATAGAACAGGTTGGTATTTTCTATGAATGGAAGCCAGTTCTCTGTATATTGTGCAACATTATGGGTCATGCTCAAGAGCAGTGCCAAAAGCCTGTGGTGAGGACTGAATGGAGGAAGAAGGAGGTTAGACCTTAAGAAGAAGTAGTCCCTGCTAAAGATCCACCTCTTGAAAAGAATGTGGAATTTCAACCTGTTAAAAGGCCAGCTAGAAGAAGCTTAAGTGTAGCTCCAGGTCCAGTAGTGAATAATGGTTTTGAGGTTCTAGTGTCACAAACACTGGATACTGAAGTTGCTGAAGTAGCAGTCTGTGTATTAAATGGGGATGAACAGGAGGATGAAGGGGGTGGAAATCCCCCTGATGCTCATGGATAGAATAATTGTATGGAATGTAAGGGGGCTTAACAGCCTAGCCAAGCAGAAGGGTATTAAGAAGTTTCGTGGCATGAAGGATGTTGGCCTGGTGAGTCTCCTTGAAACAAAGGTGAAGGCAACCAATATGGGCAGCCTTTACCAAAATGTTTTTAGAGGTTGGTGTTTTTCTTCCAACTCTTTTTACCATAGAGGAGGAAGGATTGTAGTTGCTTGGAACCCTAAGAGTTTCCAGGTTGATATTTTGTTCATTTCTAGTCAGCTTATGCATTGTTGCATCACGGGTCCTGCTGGTAAAAAGTTTTTTTGTACCTTCTTGTATGCATTTAATGATGCACATGGAAGAGGTGAACCCTGGGAAGATTTAGAAAAGCTTGTAGGCTTGTGTAGTGGTCCATGGATTATTCTAGGGGACTTTAATTGTGTTATGAGTAATGAAGAGAGAATTGGTGCTAGGGTGAGACAACAGGATATGGAAGACCTAAGAAGATGTATGGATAAGTGTGGGATGCATGACCTAACTAGCACTGGTAACTTATACACCTGGAATAATAAACAGGAAGGTGAGAGTAGGGTGTACTCAAAATTGGACAGGGCAATGGTGAATGATGAATGGTATAGGATGTTTGCTACATCTGCAGCTCACTTTATGCCTGAGGGTTTGTTTGATCATTCTCCTATTGTAATCAATGTTTATCTAGCTAGAGAGAATAATAGGAGGCCCTTCAAATATTTTACAATGTGGAGCTGTGCTAGAAGTTTTCTTCAGCTTATTCAAGAAGGGTGGAATCAAGATGTTCAAGGCACACCTATGTATAGAGTGGTGAAAAAGATAAAAGAAGTGAAGCTTAGGCTGAAAAAGCTGAATCAAGAGGGTTGTTCTTACATACAAAGTCAAGATATCAAGGCTTCAATGTACTTACAAGATTGTCAAGAGCAACTGAAGAAGAATCCAGGAGATAGGGCTCTTAGTGAGGCTGAAAGGAAGGCTGGAGCTGAGTACAGAATCAAGCATCAGCAATATATGTCTTTTCTAGCTCAGAAGGCTAAGTTGGCTTGGTGTAAGGAGGGTGATGAAAACTCTTCGTTATTTCATAATGCCATTAAAGCTAGAAGGCTTCAGAATACTGTTTATGCAATTAATAACAGTAGAGGGGAATGACAGGAGGGGGTTGAGAAGGTCTCTCAAGCTTTCCTTGAGTATTACAAAGCTCTACTTGGTACAAGCCTGCAAAACAAGACTAGGGTTAAAGCTGAAATCATTGATATGGGTCCTAAGCTTCAAGAGGATCACATTGCCCTGTTGAATAGACCCTATACAGCCAGTGAAGTAATATCAGCTCTCTTCTCTATTGCAGGAGATAAAGCTCCTGGCCCAGATGGCATGGGCTCTCACTTCTATAGAGATACGTGGGATATAATTGGTGAGGAAGTCACACAGGCTGTGCTGAACCTCTTTGATCAAGGGTGTTTGTTAAAGGAACTCAATGCTACTATCCTTACTCTAGTTCCTAAAGTGTCTTGCCCTAATAATGTGAGTGAATATAGGCCAATAGCCTGCTGTAATGTGTTATACAAATGTATAACAAAAGTGCTTAGCAATAGACTAAGACTTATTTTGCCTGATATCATTGCTGAGAATCAGCGTGCTTTTGTGCATAGCAGATTCATAATCCATAATATCATGGTTTGTCAGGATATGGTGAGGAGTTATGGAAGGAAGAATGTAAAGCCTAGCTGTCTAATGAAATTAGACATGAGGAAGGCTTATGATACTATTGAGTGGGACTTCTTAGAAGAAATGATGAAATCTCTACTTTTCCCTCCTAAATTCATTCAGCTGATCATGGCTTGTGTGAGTACCCCTAGATTTTCAGTAATGATCAATGGAAGTATGCATGGTTATTTTGAATTAAAGAGGGGCTTGAGGCAGGGTGACCCTATATCCCCCCTCCTTTTTGTCATTTGTATGGAATACTTGACTAGGACATTGAAGAAAGTGGGGCAGCACCCTAGGTTCAAGTATCATCCTAGATGTAAAGGGCTACGGCTGAATCACTTGATGTTTGCTGATGATGTCATTCTTTGCTGTAAAGGTGAGTTCTACTCTATCTATCTCATGTTGCAGGCTTTTAAGCTATTTTCTATGTCCTCTGGACTCTTCATCAATGAGAATAAATCAGAGTTCTATACTGCTGGTGTGATAACTAGAGATGTGCAAAGAATTAAAGATTTCTCTGGCTTCTCTGATGGTACTCTCCCATTTAAGTACCTGGGAGTGCCTATATATTCTAAAAAGCTGTCTACAACTGAGTGTCAGGTGCTAGTGGAGAAAATGTCTGCTAGAATAAGGATTTGGAGCAGTAGACACTTGTCTTATGCAGGAAGATTACAACTAATTAACTCTGTGCTCATGAGTATACACATGTATTGGGCACAGGTTTTTGTTCTTTCCAAGAAAGTTCTAAATGAGATTACAAGCATCTGCGGAGCTTTTTTATGGTATGGGACTTACTACAGCAGTAAACCTGGAAGGGTAAAATGGGAGGACATCTGTAAGCCTAAAAGTGAAGGGGGATTAGGTATTAGAGATGTCCATATGTGGAATAAAGCTGCTATGGCTAGATATGTGTGGGCTTTGGCTACCAAGCAGGATAACTTGTGGATCAAATGGGTCCATGCTGTGTACATCAAAGAGAAAAACTGGTGGGACTACAGATATCCAGTAGGGTGTAGTTGGTATTGGAAACAAGTTTGTGAGGTGAAAGAATGCCTGAAAACAAAAGTCTCCCTACAAGACCTCACTGGAATGCAGAGATACTGCCTCAAAGGCATATATGCAAAGTTATGTGTGGAAGGTGATGATGTAGTTTGGGACAATTGTTTGGAATAGGATTTCTATTCCAAAGCACAGAGCTATTGCTTGGCTGGTGATTAAAAATAGGCTATATACAGCTGATAGATTACTGAAATATGGCCTAATAAATGATGATAATGTCAATTGTGCTCTACAGGAAGAGAAACACATGAACACTTGTTCTTTCAATGTGATTATTCCAGGAAATGCATTGATCTATTGAGGACTTGGCTGGGAATGGTGAGTCACCAATATCATTTTCAAAGAATTGTAAGATTCTGGAGGAACAGAAGAATTTCAAGCTTTAAGAAAAAAGTTCTGGCTACTGTGTTAAAAGCTGGTGTTTACTTCATCTGGTGGGCTAGAAATGAGGCAGTGTGGAATCTTGTTGGTTGGAGGCCTACTCAGATTATTCATCGTGTGAAAAGCTTGGTACTTCTTAGGATTAGCACTGTCATTCCTAAGAAAACTTCTATTGATGATAGAGCTTGGTTTGAATTGCTTAAGAGTAGATAAATGTTAATGTAATCAATTGTTTTTCCCTTGTTTGTTTGTAGTCTACTAGGCTGTGTTCCCTTCCTTGTAGTTCAGGGGGTCCAACCTAGTTGGTCCGCCTTCTCTTGGAAGTGGTTTAGGTTGTAAACTGTTTGGTTTGAGCAATATATCTCTACTTATCTAGCAAAAAAAAAAAAAAAAAAAAAAATATAGGGGAAAATTTCAAAAAGTGATATTGGGGCTCTAAAGGCAAAATTAAAACCTCTACCTTCGAACCTTAAATATGTTTATCTTGGCCCTTCCTCTAGATATACCGTTATTGTAAATACCTAATTGAGTCAAGAAAAAATCACTAAATTGCTTGATGTGTTACGATTGCATAAGAGTGTGTTAGAATACGATTGATGATTTAAAAGGGATTAGCCAACTCTTTGTATTTGTCGCATTCTTTTGGAAGATTAAGTGGAACCTTCAAGAAGGAGACAAAAGGAAAATCAATCCTTCAATGATGGAAGTTATGAAAAAGAAGGTGCTAAAGCTACTTGCTTCGGGGATTATATATCCTATTTCGAATAGTAAATGTGTATCCCGGGTACAAGTACTCCCTAAAAATGGGGGGAATGACGGTCACTCGTAATGATGTTGGCGAACTCATCCCCACTAGGACCGTTACGTGTTGGATAATGTGCATTAATTATCAAAAATTAAATGTCTCCACCCAGAAGGGTCACTTTTCATTGCCTTTCATTGATCAAATGTTAGGAAAGTTTGGTGTTGCATAACTTTTTTTGTTGTCTTGATGGTTACTCCGGGTTCTTTCAAATCCCCATTCACCCGGAAGATCAAGAAAAAACGACTTTCACTTACCCTTATTCTACATATGCTTATCGTAGGATGTCATTCGGGTTATGTAATGCACCGACAACTTTTCAACGTTGTATGATGGTAATTTTTGCGACATGATTGAAAATATCATGAAAGTGTTTATGGACAATTTTTCCGTATGTGGTTCTTCATTTGATGTTTGTTTGTCTAATCTCACTCGATGTTTGGAGAGATGTGAGAGGTCCAACCTTGTCCTTAATTGGGACAAGTGCCACTTTATGGTTCAAGAAGGCATTGTTCTTAGGCATAAAGTGTCATCCAAAGGATTGAAGTTGACAAGGCCAAGGTTGAGGTGATTGAGAGACTTCCACCTCCAACTATGGTTAAGGGGATGAGATATTTGATTGGCCATATCGGTTTCTACCGGAGGTTTATTAAAGATTTATCTAAAATCACAAAACCTTTCACCACTCTTCTCCAAAAGGAGAGTGAGTCTGTATTTGGTGATGTGTGCCTATATGCTTTTTGTATGATTAAAGAAGCTCTTATCTCCACTCCAATTGTCGAACCACCGGAGTGGACACTTCCCTTTAAACTCATGTGTGATGCAAGTGATAATGGTATTGGAGCGGTAATTAGTCAAAAGAAAGAAGGGAAAACACATTCATATACTATGATAGCAATACTCTCAAAGATGCACAATGCAACTATAGTACCACTGAGGAGTTATTGGTGCTGGGGTACACCTTTGAGAAGTTTCCAATAATACCTCGTTGGGTCCAAGATTATTGTGTACACCAATCATTCGGAACTCAAGTACTTGATGTCTAAGAAACATGCTAAAATCGAGGTTGATTTGATGGGTCTTGCTCCATGAAGAATTTGACCTAGAGGTGTGTAATGAATTGACCTGAGACTAATTCCTTACTCAACTATAGACCAAAATCACAGCAGAAATGATCAATTCAGCAAACCAGAGAGAGTTATTTGATTGAAAGCACTGAAAATAATTACAGGATAAACATGCCATTCGAGAGGCCAAGACTTTCCCAAGCTAAAACACGCTATAACTTTCTCGATACCCTCTCTCTTCTTTTCACCCCTTCTTATAGTTTCCTTTTTCACAGAATAATCTTCTGACACACAGCTGCCAACTCACTCCAAAATACCCATATTCAGTTATCTGTCCCCTCCTCTCTCATTTTACCTCTTTTCCTACGTCTGGCAGACGTCAGCACAATTGGGGGTCTCCCAGTACCTTGATTCGTTGCATTACCCCGGGCCCAGAAACTCACCTTGTCCTCAAGGTGAAACTGAGGAAAACGCCATTGGATTGAATGGAACGCTTCCCACGTGGCCTCACATTCATGTACCCCTTGCCACTTAATTAACACTTCAGTGATAGCCGCACGCCCCGTGCCCACTGTGCGTACATCTAAAAGCTCTGCAGGTTCAGCTACCGATTCCAACTCAGCCGTGATGACAGGAGGAATGTCAGTAGAGGGTGGGGGGGTCTCCCACAGATCTCTTGAGCTCAGATACATGAAAAATGGGGTGCAGCTTGCTATGTGAGGGCAAGTCTAGCTTGTATGCCGCCTCGCCAATCCTTTGGAGTACAGTATATATATTGGCCATAAAAACGAGCAGCCAGCTTGTCAAAGGGTCGGTTGGCCAGAGATTCCTGTCGATAAGGCTGAAGCTTCAGGTAGACTCTCTCCCCCACTGCAAATTCCACATCCCTCCGTTTCAAGTCTGCGTTTTTCTTCATTTGCTGCTGTGCGTGGATAAGATTAAAACCCAGTTCATCCAAGAGAGCTTCTCGCTCTTGCAACATCGCCTCCAAACTCTCCACTGGGGTATGACCTCTGCCTAGGCGAGTGATGTCTGGGGGGTCTCTCCCATACAAAGCCTTGAATGCTGACATTTTGGTTGCCAAGTCAGGAGATGTATTATACCAGAATTCAGCCCAAGGCAACCACTTTTCCCAAGTTCGAGGATGTCCTGCTGCAAAACAACGCAAGTAAGACTCCAGACACTTTTTAACCACCTCAGATTGACCATCCAATTGGGGATGGTATGTTGTACTCCGGTGCAAACTGGTTCCTTGCAAGTGGAACATCTCCTTCCAGAAATAGCTCATAAAAATTATGTCGCGGTCTGAAAAAATGGTAGATGGAAACCCATGCAACTTGACGATCTCTCGCACAAAAACTTCAGCTACAGATAATGCCATAAAAGGATGTTTCAGCGCCAAAAAATGACCATATTTTGACAATCGATCTACTACCACCAGTATAATGTCCTTCCCCTTAGACGTAGGGAGCCCTTCGATGAAATCCATCGATATCTCGTCCCACACCAATGCTGGAATCGGTAAGGGCTTCGATAACCCCGTCGGATGAAGAGTGGAGGTTTTATGTTGTTGACAAACCCCGCAACGAGCCACATAAGCCGACACATTTCGTCGCATCCCTTGCCAAAACCAATTAGCCGCCATCCTCAGATACGTTTTCAAGTCCCCCGAGTGGCCCCCAATCACCGAGTCATGGTATTTCTACAATAGTATGGGAATTACCGATGACGTACGTGGTATGACAAATCTGTCCTTATATAACAGCCTCCCTGTATCCCATGTATACCCCTTGTACTTCGGCTCTCCCCTTTTCAAATCAGCTATGATCTCCTATAGCACCCCATCCTTCTCAATTTCTTCTTATACTACGACCGAATCAACCTCCTGGGTGCTCACTAACGCCCCTAACTCCACCCTTCCATGGTCCATGCGGGACAGTGCATCCGCCACCCGGTTAGACGCTCCCGGCTTGTATTGAATTTCGAAATCAAACCCAGTCAGCTTACTCACCAACTTTTGATACTCGGAGCCCACCTCCCGTTGTTGCATAATAAACCTCAAACTTTGTTGATCGGTGCAGATAATGAAATGTCGACCCAAGAGATAGTGCTTCCATTTTTGGACAACCAAACACATCGCCATCAACTCTTTCTCATAGATAGACTTTTCTTGGGCTCGTGACCCCAAAATTCGACTGAAAAAGGCTATGGGCGGATGTTCTTGCATTAACACGGCCCCCACTCTGTACCCCGATGCATCTGTTTCTAGAGTGAAAGGCTTATGAAAGTTTGGCATGGCCAGCACAGGGGCTTTTGTCATGGCCTGCTTCAAGTGTTGGAAAACCCCGGAGTTCCCTTAAATTCTGTGGCCTCTACTGTCCACCCGAAGCTGTCCTTCTTCAACTGGGCTGTTAATGGATGTGCTATGTGGGCATAATGCTCAATGAACTTGCGATAATATCCTGTGAGACCTAGAAAACCCCGGAGTTCCCTTAAATTCTTGGGCTGCTCCCACTCCGCCATAGCCTGGACTTTATCGAAGTCAGCCGCCACCGCTTTCTCTGAGATCTTATGCCCAAGATACGCTACCTCCGGTAGCCCAATCTCACACTTCTTGTAATTCACATAGAGTTAGTGTGCTTCCAGTGTCTGTAGCACCATGGCAAGGTGGGTGACATGCTCCTCGGCACTGCCACTATAAACGAGTATTTCGTCGAAAAATACTAACACAAACCGCCGGAGAAAAGGTCGGAAGATTTCATTCATCAACGACTAAATGTGGCAGGTGCATTCGTCAATCCGAAGGGCATTACTAGGAACTCATAATGGCCCTCATGAGTACGAAATGCGGTTTTATGCACATCCTCCTGTTTTTAGCAAAATCTGATGATAACCGGACTTGAGATCTAACTTAGCGAATATCTTCGACCCATGTAACTCATCAAGGAGCTCCTCAATCACCGGAATTGGGTACTTGTCGGGTACCGGTGCTTTGTTCAAAGCTCTTAGTCAATGCAAAACCTCCATCACCCATCCTTATGCCTCACTAATAACACTGGGCTTGAGAAAGGGCTGCTTGAGGGCTGAATTATCCCTGCGTCCAACATCTCCTTGACCAATTCTCTATCTCGTCCTTCTGGTACTGTGGGTACCGATAGGGCCTCACCCCTACTGGGTCACTGCCCTGTTTGAGGACTATATTGTGCTCATGTCCTCTCTTGGGAGGCCATCCTTTAGGCCACGAAAAAACTCCAGCAAATTGATCAATTACCCCCTTCAAGTATGCGGGTACTCTCTGCTCCTCTGTTACTTGGACCTCACGGCCCCCTCCTTCCATTTGGCTCAACTCCAACAGTAGACCACCCCCCTCTTTTCTTAAGGTTCGTATCATGGCTTTCAATGAAAGCTGTGTTCGGTTAAGTGAGCTGTCCCCCTGTAATCTCACCTTCTCCCCGTTAACCCGAAACTGCATAGTCTGTAATTTCCAATTCGTGGTCACCGTGCCTAATTTTTCTAGCCATTGTATGCCAAGAATGAGGTCGGGATTGCCCGATTTAAGTGGGAGGAAATCTTCTTTCACTGTGTACCCCTTTAATTCCACCGTTACACCTTTACACTCCCCCACGCCGTGCATCGACTAGCCGTTTCCCAACGATACTCCGAAACTCTTTCCGTTCCCAACCTCTAGCTCCATTTTCTGCACTCCCTCCAGAGAGATAAAATTGTGCGTCGCTCCCGGATCCACCATGACAACCACCTCCTTACCCTTAATTCTTTCGATCATCTTCATTGTCTTCGGGTTAGTGATTCCCACCACAGAGTTCAACGACACTTCGGTCGCTGCCCCTTCTTCCCCCAAACTCTAGTTATCATTGTCTTCCCCTTCGTCGCCCAACTCATCCTCCTCGTCTTCATAAGTAAGCAACACGCTGAGTTCACGACGTTTGCAACGGTGGCCTATGGACCACTTATCGTCACAGCGAAAACACAGCCCCTTATTTTTCTTCTCTAAAAGTTTTTTTTTCTATAAGTCTCCTAACCTCTCCCACGGGCATAACATAAGAGCTTATGGATCCTTGTGAACTCCCTGGTGAAACTGGGCCTGAAACATTACTAGCCCAATTTTTGTGAGGGATACTCAGCTAGGTTTGTTTTGAGTGACCCCCCACAGAAGTGACCCCCTTCTGAGTGTTATTACTCGAGGCCCACTTGGATGGCCCACTCCATCCTTTCCCTTGGGAAGCCTTTGTAACCCGGATTTTTTCCTCTGCCCTAACTGCATAGTCCACTACTTGATCCAGATTGCTTGGGCCTTTCATTCTCACTTCTGCCTTCACTTCAACCTCCAGCCCATTTAAGAACTGGGCCATAAGAATACGCTCAGGAACATTTTCGAGAGGAGCAGCCATTTTGATAAATTCCCTCCGATACTCCAACACAGTTCCAGTCTGCTTCACCGTCATCCATTATTCATATAACGATCCTGAGTTTACCGGTCGGAATTGGTGTAACACCAGTTCCCGGAGGCCCGGCCACCCTAATATATTCTTCCGGTCTCTCTCCCAGTGGTACCATGACAAAGCTTCTCCCTCTAGGCCCACCACCGCCGCCTCAATGTGCTCCTCCTCATTTAACTTATAAAATTGGAAGTATCGCTCAACTCTAACAATCCATCCGTCCGGATCCTTCTTGTCAAATAATGGCATATCCAACTTCCGGTATCGCCAATTTCCTCCGTTCTGGCCCCCGATCCTTCCTTCCCCAGAACCAGCACTTCCAAATTCTCCCCTAGTCCTCTTCCGGGTCCTCCCCCCGACCACCGCTCATTCCAGAAAGGATGGGTTGTCCCCTTCTCGCCTCCCCCTCTGCTGAGTCCAACGAACCTATCGGTGGTTCTCGAGTAGGGATAGAGGATTTTAAGTTGGAGATGGTGAGATTTACCTCAGTGTGGAATTTGGCTTGCTCCGATCGGATAGACGCGGTCAACCCCTCCTGGGTTTCTCGTGACCTGTCGATCCTCCTTCCAAACTCGTAGCTATTGCGTCCATATACTAGTGGTGATTTGACTGGTAAGTGAAGACTCCATCTCTGTAGCTCCCTTCTTAATCACTACTGAGATTTCTTCCGCCGTAGAAGCTTTGAGGGCGGATAACTCCTCTTCCAGCTTATCCATCCTTGATGCATTCTGGGCCACAGTCGGAGGTGCCATTGATCGGTGCTCTGATACCAAGTTGTAATGAATTGACCTGAGACTAATTTCTTACTCAACTATAAACACAAATCACAGCAGAAATGATCAATTCAGCAAACCAGAGAGAGTTATTTGATTGAAAGCACTGAAATAATTACAGGATAAACATGGAATTCGAGAGGCCAAGACTCTCCCAAGCTAAAACACACTACAATTTTCTCGATACCCTCTCTCTTCTTTTCACCCCTTCTTATAATCTCCTTTTTTCACAGAATAATCTTCTGAAACACAGCTGCCACCTCACTCCAAAATACCCATATTCAGTTATATGTCCCCTCCTCTCTCATTTTACCTCTTTTCCTATGTCTGGCATACATCAGCACAATTGGGGGTCTCCCAGTACCTTGATTCGTTGCAAGGTGAGAGATAAGAAAGGATGTGAGAATGTGGTTGCTGACCACCTCCCTAGATTGGAGCCTATGGAGCTGGGCATGGATTTTGCTCCCCTTATTGAGGATCTTCGTGATGATTCCTTGTATGGTATTGAGAGGAAGGACCTGCCTTGGTTCACTTGTGAATTTCCTAGCTTGTGGTGTGATTCCCCCCGAATTTACACCACAACAATAGTGCATGGTCAAGCATGATTGAAGGTTCTATATATGGGATGAGCCCTTGCTTAACAAGAGGTGTTTCAATGGATTGTATAGGAGGTGTGATCCTAATAAAGAGATCAAAGGAGTTCTTGAGATGTGTCACTTTTCCCCTTGTGGAGGGCACATGGGATCAAACAAGACCGCCACCAAGCTTCTTTAAAGTGGTTTGATTTGGCCCACTCTCTTCAAGGACTGATGGGCTTTTGTTAAAAGTTGTGATCATTGTTAAAGAACCGGTATTATTTCAAAGAGTGATGAAATGCCTCTAAATGCAATTCAAGAGCTGAAGGTATTTGATATATGCGAAATTGACTTTATGGGACCTTTCCCATCCTCACGTGGCAACCTCTATATTCTTCTTGCGGTGGATTATGTCTAAAAATGGCTTAAAACTCTTGCCAGCCCTACCAATGATTCAAAACTTGTGACGAAGTTATTCAAGAAGATCATCTTTCCACAGTTTGGCATGCCCAATGCCATTATTAGTGACGGGGGTTCACATTTTGCTAAGAAGTCATTCCAAGCTCTCTTAGCTAAATGTGGAGTTCACCATAGTGTTGGTCTTTCTTACCACCCTCAAACAAGTGGGCAAGCTAAAGTTTAAAATAGAAAGATCAAGTTGATTCTAGAGAAGATCGTGGATAATAATATGAAGGATTGGTCACTCGAACTTGATGATGCGTTATGGACATATCGCACCGCCTTCAAGACTACAAATTGGCACCACTACATACAAGTTGGTGTACGGGAAGTCTTGTCACCTTCCGGTGGAGCTTGAGCACAAGACTCAATGGGAAATCATGACCCTAAACTTTGATTTGAAGAGTGCGGGTGAGAAGAGACTCCTTGATCATAATAAACTAGAAGATCTTTGCATGGACGCTTATGATCGTGCAAGCATATACAAATACAGGAGCAAAGATTGGCATGATAAGGACATTGTTAAGAATGTGACCAAGTCCTCATCTACAACTCACGGTTTAAGGTATTTCCTGGAAAGGTCAAATCAAGATGGAGTGGCCCTTATGAAGTGAAGAAAGTCTTTCCTTATGCCTCGGTCACCATCTCTTGTCCAAGTCAAAGCCCATTCAAGGTCAATGGACACCGATTGAAGAAATACTATGATGATGCGTCTGTTAGAGCAATCTCTAATATTATCCTTGGGGACTTCACTCCCCCTCCTACAAGATGAATCACACATTCCATCATGGTCAAACTAATGACCTTAAAACAAGCGCTTTTTGGGAGGCATCCTAAATTTCATAATCCCTCTTCCTTGTTACTTTCTTTTTCATTTTATTTTATATTTATATTTAATACTTTTAAATTTTTCTAACTAATTCTTGCTTTATAGTTTTAGGTACTCTGTAGAAAAAAAAAAGGAAATGGCAAGGAGCCCAAGCTCACCCGGAGTCCAAACGAGTGGATGACTTCCCAAAGGAAAAAAAAAAAAGACGCCCGCCCGAACAAACACATGCCCGCCAGGGCTAGGACGGCCAACTGGGCTATGTACCCGCCCGCCCAGGGAAATAGATATGCGATATTCTTCCATGAAGGAAATAAAACGTCGCTCGCCCGAGCAACAAGCTCGGGCCTAGACATCCTGCACCGCCCGAGCTGTTTTCAATGCTTGCCCGGGCTTTCCTGATCCGCCCCAAAGCTCCTAGGCACTCGACCGGGCTATCTGTCCCAACAGGAAAAAATTCTTGGGGCCATCTCTCTTTACTCCTTTCCTCCTTCATTTGTTTTTTTCCCAAATTCATCTTCCTCACTCCCTCACTCATCTCCCACTCAAAAACCCTCTAACTCTCATCCTTCAACTCCTTAAATCTTCATTTCTCTATCAAATCCACTCATTTAAAGAACAAAATCACCATTTTTTTCTTCTTTTCTACAAAAACCCCAACAAAATTCACTCCTTAACTCACAAAATTCCCATCTTTCACAAATCCTACCACCCAAAGTTTCTATATCCTCCATTAACAATCAATAAAGCTTCAAGGATATAAGAACATCACATTTTAGGCTAAAAGAACAAGATTTTGTAAAGCTTCAATGAATTTCTCCATTATTGGTTAACAAATTCCTCTAATTCTTATTTATTGTCATTTTTTTCTCAATATCCTTAATCTAGTTTTCCCCCATTATTGTTGCCCCCCCCCCCCTTGATTGTGGTGTAGGATAGTTATTTAATTGGATTATTTTGCTAAAATAGATAATTATTTGTATTTGATTGCCGAATTAGTTATGATTTTATTGTGATATTAGTTATCGGTTAGTTTCTAATTACTGTTTCTCTACTTCTTTATAGTTTTTTCGTAGTTGTGAAATAATAGTTGGTTTTGTGTGGTTTGCTTGTGGATTAGTTGGAATTTATATTAGAGATTTGTTGATGTTGTGGATTGGTGTTTGTGTTTTCTTTCGCTTTGTATGTATGGTATTGTACTTGTTGAGTTAATTTGTGATTGCAATTTGGGAGTTAGTTTTTGTGATTAAACAAACTTAACATGGTAGTTAAACGAAAATTTACGATATTCGATTTTCATAACAATGTCAAGGTCGTCGTAAATCTAACTTAGCTCAAGGTGCGGCCACAAAGTCCCATTAACAATAATCCTCGCAACTGTGGAGGAGAATCACAGTACAAGCACCGCTAAGAAAAACCTTTTCCGGACGCATATCAAAAGCGATTTTAATCCGACAAAATTTTACCATCAACACTCATGCATTATATTGGGAATTGATGAAGATGTGCTTTTGTTGTGCGCATTAATTAGTTGGACCTGGAACCTAAACAAATTCACTCCCACTTACCCTTCACTTGTAAGTGAATTTCTAAGTACTTTATCACGTGACACGAATGATGAGACGAGGTAGACCCTAATTCGTTTTCATCTCTTCAATGCAGATTACGATATGTCCTTTGAAAATTTAAATACTTATTTTGGGTGGGATTCTAATTCTATTATGGGAACAGATTGTCAAACTCTCGACGATTATAACTTGGAGAGTTTTTGGACCCGCATTATCGTTTCCCGCGATTACTTCGACCAGAATCATGAGAAATCATCCTCCAATATCCATCTTGCAATGCATTACGTGCATTGTATAATGATATAAGCGGTCTATAGACATTCATAACTAGGCTCGCCAAGTGAACATAAAATTCTAACCCTTTGGTTGTGCATTCAAGAACATCAAGACCCACCCTAATCAACTTTGCCGAGCATTTTGTAACTCGGATGATCCAACACCCAGACAATAATCCGCATCGTTTCGACATTATTATTGGGGGATGATCACACTCATTACCCGTTGTTTCGATCTTGGTGATGAGCTTGCCACCCTTTCCCCTATTTATAATGATATCTACCTAAACATCAAACAATTGCAGACCATGAACTTCATCCACTAAGGTGGCAATGAAGCCCATCCCTACGTCCTTTTGGTAGGGTAAAGGAAAACCTCATGGTGCCGCCTTCCTAACCCTTCTATCACCTCTCTTATGAGAGATACGCCCAATCCCTATGAAATTGATAGAACTATATATTAGGGATCAAGGGCTGCAGGATCCCTAAGGAGGTGGTGATGATAGTCCAACTCCAAGACACCCTCCTCCCCGAGCCGGCCCCTATTCTTCTCGTGTCGGCTCCTCCTCTAACCAAGGTGAACCCTCTTTTGACATGTCTTCAATAAAGGCTCACCTACCCCACCTCGCATTGTCTCAATTCTAAGGGTTTGGTTACCTCAATGACCAATACCAACGGATGACACAAGACATCGACACTATCATGCTCCAACAAAATAAAATATTTCATTATCATGTGGAGTAATGTCTATTTGAGCCATTTGTCAACTACCCCAACATGCCGGCTTAATATGGATCGGTGTTGAGGTGGAACAATGGTCAACAGACCTACACCTTTTGGCCCCCTCGACCACCACCATATGACTACACGATGTCGAGTGGGACCGATACAAGAGCTGATCCTTCCTACGCTTTTGACGATCCTACATTTGACGGGGGTTAGTCCCCCATGGTCCTCCCATGTTTCATCTACCGAGGGATGCCTCGGTGGATGAGGATCAGGATCCTCATCATCTTTCCCCGCCCTCTCCCCTATGTATAATTGGCACACCAAGGACGGTGTTTTTGATAAGTTTTGCTTTCACTTATTATTGAAAGGGAGGTGATGTTGGATAGTGAATCAATAAGTGTCTACAAGGTGGTTTTTATTTTTGGGGTGTACTTTATGTGGGTTAGAATTGCTTGATTTTAGTGTTGATATTTGATGATTGACGTTTGAGTCTGATGATGTGAATTTTTTTTTTAAAAAAAAAAACTGAAAAAAAACATAAAGATCGTATGAATTAAGGGCAAATTTCTTCTTTTATTTATTTATTTTGCTCTTGAGTTGAGAACAATATCATAGAAGCTTCACTCTTTTGATTTCTTTTATTAGTAGATTTTAGAAGTACACGTGGTTTGAGATGTTTATGGTTGATTTTAGGATACTGTTTGTTTATAAGATGCTAGAACTTTTGAGAGCACAAAATTCTAATTCATCGATTATTGTATGATTGTGTTGCTCTCTCTAGTATTTGGAACCTAGAAGTAGTATAATCTTGATAATGCCATGTGAGGACTTTTAAAATAATACCCAACACTTGTTTTGAGTGCATGGATCCTCGACATTGCATACTTGTATCGAGAACTTGACTATAATATATCCAAGATTGCGACCAAGCCACTATAGGGAAAGATAAAAGCGTCCATTTCGTTTATTTTTATACTTTTCTGCTCTTTAGTTTTTTTTGTCCTTTATTTCATTTTTTTATTTGCATTTATCCATCCTCTTAACACTTTGAGCCTTATACTTAAATCCTTGTTTTATTTTTCACCCTTGTAGTAAATATTTGGAGTTAGAGTGATTTTCTTGAGTAATATTTGAAAAAAAAAGGGAAAGAAAAAATATGAGATTCTTGTGGTAAATGAATGGAATTGCAACTTCTATAAAAAAGCCATCCAAACTCAAAGAAGGTGGGGAAAAAAAGAAAAAAAATGAAAAAAGAGAAAAAAAGAAAGAAAATCCAAAAATAGCTCTTCATTGTCATGTTTTTGAATAAGTTTGGGGGGGAATCTTATCCCTAAATGGTTGGGGATGATTTGTGTTTTATGGTTATTTAGCTCTTTCGCTCCTACTAAGACTTCACCATATTAAGATTGAGCATCACTATCCAAATTTATTCCAACCCTTTATCTCTTGCGTACGTTACCACCTTTAAAAAGTCCTTTTGACCTTAGAGGGTTGAGTCATTGTCGATGGGGGAAGATTGGACTCAAGCCTATTGAGCAAGTCTCCCATGTTAAGATGTCAAGTAACCTTCTCTTATTCTATTTCTTGTTACATTTATTGGCTCCAGTCTTTGGAGTTTAGAGAAGCTACCTTGAATTGAGAATTTGAAAGTAGTTGAGAGAACGTGGTTTTATGGTTGTACAATTTGAGGAAATGTGCTCTATCTAGTTTTTTATGCTTAGTGTAGGGTATGCTTTAATCAACCTATGAACGTCTTTGAGCATGCTTACTTTTAGTGTCAAGAAATCCTTGCATCCACTTGTGTTTGCTTCTTTTCAAAATCTCACTCAAGAGAACCTTTTTATTTTTTCTTCTTTGGCTTTATTTGGTTTACTTATTTTTTATTTGCCTAGCATTCTAAGAACTAGAGTTATGGGTCAAACTCTTACAAAACCCTTACAAGAGCATTACTCGTCCTCATTAGCAACTTTGGGGTTTAAATTGCTTGTCACTTGCACTAAAGGCGATCGTGATTCCTACGAAATGAGTTAATATACATAGTTTCCATTTTGCTTTGTGTGTACTTAGTTTTACTAACTTTGCCTTGCTATCCTGTTTGTATTATTTATTTTCCTCCTATGTCTTATTTCACTTTACTTGAGGACAAACAAACATTCAAGTTTGGGGAAAGTTGATGAGTGAGATTTATCTCACTCTTAGGGTAGTTTTTAGGCTATTTTACTTGTTTTATTTTGCATTTTAGTTTCCTTTTTCCTTAATCTCACCTCTTTTTCTATCTAACTCTCTCCTAGCACGTGTACATGTATATGATCCCCCTTTCCTACCCTTCTATTTAATATTTGATGGCTAGGAACTCAAGCTCCTTCAAGCCTATAGGGGAGCAAAGAAAGGAAATCAATGAGGAAGAAGCTTGCCTGGGAACCCCGAGGACCGCCGAGCAAAGCAACCCGCCTGGGCCAGGTTGCTTGTCTGTGAAAATTGTCGCACGCCAGGGTACCCCGCGCCTACCTCCCCTGCACTGACCGGGCTCTGCAACTGGCCAGCCCGAGCTCCTTTCAATAGCACGCCTGTTCCACCGGTTAGGCATTTTTCGAGATTCCTTTTGTTTTACGACTTCTAGAATTAGAGGGGGTATAAATACTCTTCTACCCTATTTTTGAATAGGGGAATTCTAGATATGAGAACCCTAATCACGTTTACTAGTGTAGGAGAGAGGGAACTTGGCTCAAGAGGTGCTATTTGGAGATGGAATATCAATGCAAAAGTGATAATTTCTTTGAAGTTTATTGTTTCATTAGTAATCCTTTCAATCCTTTCTTTCTCATTGTTTTTATGCATCGATACTTTGTTAGTTGCATATTTTCATTGTTTAATCTTCATGCTTAATAGTTAAACTAGATTGAACTTTTCTATTTCTTTTTGTTTGTTCACTAGATTTTGCATCAAATTATTGATTCTTGGTTTTTTGCTATTTTTAGATTGTTGATTTATTGTTAGTTTTCCATACTTAGAGAGTCTAGTAGTAAAATGGGTAGTAAGTAGTTCATTAACTAGGATTTGGGATTAGCCCAATCATTATTTCCATCCTATTTTTATGAGTAAAGATTGTTGGGTTCGTTATGCTTGGGATTTGTTCAATTCAATTTTTGATGTTGATCGGTTACTTAGTTGATCTGAGCTGATCAATGGTTTACTTTTATGTGGATAACCTTTATGATTGATTGAATAGTTTTTGCACATCACTTATTGATTGGTTTTAACTTGAGTTTGATTTCAATTCCTAACTTGGCCTTGTTAGGTAATAACACCTCGAAATATAGGTTTTGTTTCCATAATTAAGACTCTAAACTCCATAACAACAATTTTAGAGGCGTTCAGGACACTAAACTCCATGATTCCTTATCGGGAATCCAATATCGAAACACCTTACCACGATACGATTCCTTACCGGGAATTCAATATCGATAGAACTTCCACAAGTTAAGATAACTTTCTTTTAACCAGGGGGAAAGAGAACGCGGTGGAGGAGACAAAGCTTACACTCTGACAGTGGGAGTCGTCACCCAACCATTCGCTTTACTTTTGGCCAATAACCGCGACTAGTCCGGAGTACATTTTTCTGCTGATTCAATCAGCCATCCACATGTTTCACATTACCTGATATATCGCCTGATTATAGCCCCACAGAGCAATGGGCAGGTTTCCTGTGGGACCCCCAAGGATCACAGTCCATTGGGCATTGTTCATGTCACCTCATCCGTCGACTCAAACGAGGCTACTTTCCCCTTTTAGATCACTTCTTACTATCATTCAAAACTCAATCAGATCATTCATAACATAATTAATCATTCTTGAAACTCATCCAATAATACTCGTGATTCTTGACATCTTTTGAACAACCAACCTCACCAGGAAACTTGACTTTAGAAAACTAGAAATCACATGTCATAGTTCTTCCATACGTAATTGAGGTTCAATATATATATTTATGCATTTAAGTTCGACCTAATCCAATCATAAACTTATAAATTACCGCAACTAATAAGCAATCATATCTGGTCAATATCAACAACAAAAGCAAATGGTCTCTCGGCTAGAATTAACTAACGAGAGTTACTAAACTAATTTCACACAACACATACTCCTGCATGTATCAATCTATATTCATCTCGACAATAGTATTCGTTATCAAGTCTTGACAACACTTACCATATATATAAATAATTTATACTCTCTTAACAACACTGATAGTTATTGTGAAATAAACAAAAAACTTACAATAGATCTCTTAACTAGAATGAACTAGCTATCGAGAGTAACTCGAATTCTATAACTTAAGGCTTATTACACGAAGATTACTTCAAGGTTACTAAATATAGTTCATATTTTATATCATTGGTTAGAATCTAATTCATATAATCAACAACAAAATCAATTATAATCATATAAAGTGAGTCTATGATATAATCGAGGCTACGTGGAAATAATCCACGACCTTATACACACTTAAGTAATCTCATATACTATCCTACTTTTGTGAATTATAAACAATCAATATAACCTTATTATATTAATCCAAATACATATTTTATATTGACATCCCTTTTATAACCATAACCTCCATAATGTAATCCATTGTAAGGTAAACTAACTTTCACACTCTTTATACTATTACTAGTAATTAGTTAAACTTCTCTCTAACTTCATGTGATATTACTAATTAAGTCAATCCACTTTTAAAGTCTAATTCATAAGATACTCAACTCATTGAACAATTTCAATCATATACTATGCTCTTTTAGAAACTAATTCTCATAGCTCATCAATACACTTTTAATGTGTACTCAAACGATTATTCTTCCCAACACTATTGAACACTTCTAATCAGATACTCTCCTATTTCATAAACTAATTCTTTTAATCCATTAATACATCTTAGTGTAAGCTTTCATCGAAATGACACCTTCTTATAGCTTTACTAAACCAATAGTAGAAAATCATTCTAGTTATGAGTAAATCATTGTCACAATAACAACAACCATAACACCCGAGAACCATTCCCCAGTCCCCACTAAGTTATAAATAAACTAACTGAACTAACATTCTTATTACAATCTCCTATATTACTATAACATCTCTGATTTAGTGGCATAATGAACTAATCCTAATTCCATAAATCAAATTAGGACCCCGTAATTAATAGTTAACTAAACTAACAGGTTCTATTCTATATCAATATCTTTTTAAGAATAATCACCGCTTTCTAAATCATGCACCAACTCCAAAGCTCATTTCCATGGTTATATTCTTATTATTACACTACTTGCTATAAAACTTGATAACAACCTTCCTTAAGAATCTAATCTTCCACAATTTTACTAACAAAGCTACAACTCTAATTAGAACAAATTTTACTGATTTACAGATTAATCATCTAACTATGTGTAACATTATTATCCTTAACATGAAACTCACATCAATCTTCACTACACCACCACAGCAAACCATCACAAAAACAACACATCCTCAACAACAACAAGAGTGCATCACCACTTTCACCACCACCACCAACAACCACAATAGAAACTACAACCACTACCATTAGAACAACCATAACATTAATACATACCACACATCAATACCACAGCAACAATCTGCATAATTCCACATTCATATGCTCAACTAGCACAAATCACCATCACAACATAACTCAGTTAACGATAATATCATAATTAATGTACTAATCAAAATTTTAAACCCTAATAACGCAAAACTCAATTCAAAATAGTGACACAAGGGTTAGTACCTTGGTACTTTGTGAATCACCAGCACACAGCGGTAGACGAGAAGACACACACGGGAGCAACAATAACCAACAAAAATGAACAGGGGAGGTGACGGCAGGAACTGAACAACAACGACACCAGCAGCAGCGCGAGCCCAGGAAGGAAGCTCCGGCGAAGCCAGCGGTCGTGGTGCGACGCGACGCAGGAGGAGCGGCAACGCATGGCGACACCGACGAATAGCAGTAACAACGACGAATAGAGGAGGAGGGAAAAACTGAGAACAGCAACGTCGCTCGCTCGCGGCGGCGAGACGAGTCCAGGCTCCGGCGAGCTTGGGTTCCGACGAGAACAACAAGGAGAGAGAAAACATGGTTTCGAGTTTCCAGTTTTTGGGTTGGGGTTTTGGGGTTTGTCTGGGTTGTGAGAGCACCATTACTCATGAGTGAAAAACTCAATCATCCCACTCTCTTTCTAACTTTCTCTCTCTAAAAAATAGCATCCCACAATCTTTCCCCACTCATATCCTTAACCATGAACCATTTTTCAATCATCCCAACTACTTTTACCTACTCAACTATTTTTTTACCCCACGAACTACTTTTTCTCTCTCATCACCCCATCACCATTATATAATATTTTTATTATTTACGTTTTAATAATATTAAATATTCATTACTAATTGATAAAAAAATTAATTTATAAATACATATTTAGAATTTTTACCATTAACAAAATTAAATGTACAAAAATATTATTTATTTTTTTAAAAATGTAAAAGTGGGACATATTTCATATAAAATACGCAAAATTATAGAAAATTAATAAATAGCTAGAAAAAAAATTTATCCAAAATATTACAAAATGGGTCTCTAATTGTAGATCTCTGAAAAATAGAGCCATTGGTATTTTTTTTTATTTTTTTTCGCTTTGTATTTTTTAAGATATTGCATTTTTAATATTTATAGTTGTATTATTTCTCTCACCTATCAGAATTTGACAAGTGTCAAATTCTGACGCGCGCGTCAGAATTCTGATAAAGTCAATTTTTTTTGGCTTTCCCAAAGCCAAAACGACGCGTTTTGGCTAATTTTCAGCCAAAACGCGTCGTTTTGGCTGGAGGAAAGCCAAAAAAAATTAATTTTCGTCAGATCAGGCAGTGGCTCCCACTCCCACGCTTGATCACCATTTCACTCACCCCATCCCAATTTTTTGCCCCAATCACTCTCATTCAACACATGAACTTTTTTCCAATCATGATTAAGACTATTTTTTTCTCAATCATCTCATGATTCTTGTTTTTCACTCATGGTTAATGATGCTCTGAGTGAATGAAGACTCGAGAGAGAGAGAGAGAGAAGTAATTGGTGTGCGTCTTGGGTTTCATCAAACCGAGAAGGGTAACAAAATGTCGAATGGTTCAAGAATGTAACCGAATATGGTTTTCTAATTTGCGAAAAACCGCTCAACTAATTGTACAAAATCCAAAATATAAAATAATAATAATAGTAATAATAATAATAATCTCATAAAATTAATCAAATAAATATACTGCAAACACGGCAATATAATTATACTCCAATTCAAATAAAATAAGAGTATCCGGAAAATAACTAACTTAGTAATTATGATTAGCCTTTAATAAACACTTTTAAAAACAAGTCTGTTACAAGAATACACCATCGTTCATATAATAGCAAGCAGAGACATAATTCATAAATCTTCATTTAATTAGCTTTCACCATATCCAATTTTTTTTGAGGAATCTAAGTTGACCAACTCTAATATAGGTTATAAAACTTATCAGAAATCCAACTTAGATTCTCTAATACTATATTAATCATTTTCTTATACCTTTACAACTAATTCCTTATCGGGAATCTAATACCAAAATATAATAGAATTACACTCAGTGCAAACCTTTAATTGATAGAGTTACTGATAGAGCACAGGGAGGGATGGCTCACTTCCTCACTTATGTTGGCAGGTTGCAATTGATAAAAGCCATACTGGGAAGTATGCAAAACTTCTGGGCCCAAATCTTCCCTCTCCCAAAGAAGCTTATTAGGGTTGTGGAGTCCATATGCAAAAGATTTTTATGGACTGGTTCCCTTGATCAGTCAAGAAAGGCTCCAATTGCTTGGGAATTTATTCAACTTCCTAAAGCTGCAGGTGGGTGGAATGTTATTGATATGAGAGTGTGGAACAAGGCAGCTATACTTGAGCTGTTATAGGCCATTGCTTTCAAGCAAGATAAGTTGTGGGTTAGATGGGTTAATGCATATTACATCAAGAGGAGTACATTGATGGAGGTAAATTTGAGCAACAACATCTCTTGGATGTTAAGGAAGATTATTACTTCCAGGAGGCTGTTAGAAGATGTTGGAGGCTGGGATACTATCAATACTCAGCAAGAGTTTAGCATAAAGGAGACATACAAGTTACTCAGAAGCAACTTTGCTAAGGTGGATTGGAGAAGGATCCTTTGTAACAACAACTCTACTCTAAAGAGCAAATTTATACTATGGTTAGCATTACTGGACAGGTTAGCTATTGCCAGTAGAGTGAGTCTATGGAATACTAACATTAGTCCTTTATGCAAAATTTGTGATCATCATGTGGAAACCAGACAACATCTTTTCTTCACCTGTGAGTATAGTAAAGATGTCTGGAGACATGTGCTTCTTTATATCCAGAAACAGCCTTTAGCTGATGCAAATATGGAGCTAGATTGTGTTACCAAGAAAGCCAGAAGTAAGAAGAGCTTGGATAAAGTATATATCATGCTTTACACTGAAAGTGTATATGTTGTGTGGCTTCAAAGAAACAACAATTAAGAACTCTTTGCTTCCTCCTAGTCTACTTGTGAAAGAGATTATGTTTAGAGTTGCTTGTAGATGTTGTGAGCTTGAAAGAAAATTATTAATCATTTAAGCTTTGTGTTTTTGTGTAGAGTGTAGAAGGTTGTTTCTTCACTCTTTTATTTGTACACCATTTTTTTTGGTAGTCAATAAAAATTTTGAATTGCCAAAAAAAAAAATTACCAAAATATAATTCCTTATCAGGCTTCCAATAACAAAATACGATTCCTTATTGGGAATCCAACATCATTATAACTTACCATGATAAGCTTCCTTTTTAGGAAACCAATGTAGATATTCATATCCAAAAATTGAATAAACATTCATTACTTACATGATCACTTTCTTTTAACCAATATCGAAACAACTTTCACAATTGGAGATAACTTTCTTTTAACCACAGGGAAAGAGAATGCGGCGGAGGAGGCAAAGCTTAAACTCCGATAGTGGGGGTCGTTACCCACCCATTCTTAGGGTAGTTTTTAACTTTGTACGACTTTTTGAATAGTGCAACTAGTTCTAACGTTCTTATTATTATTACTAACATTTACATAATACAACCCCTTAAGTTAAGTAAACTAACATGATTACTGGAGTCTTAGAGTCTAGTTAAATAGTACTAGACTAAATAACATAACCATTATTTCTAACACTGCCACATGATGTGTACCTTCCGATCATTGCTTGCCACATGTCATGATTCCATTGCTTAGCCAATCAAGTGCTCTTAAATTAGGGTGACCTCAAGGTACAACAATCACTCCAAACACTCTAAATAGTCCTTGAAATAAGGAGAAAGGTATGTTTTTCAGAGCAGGGTATTATTACTCTATCGTAATTTTCTCTCTCTCTCTCTCTCTCTCTCTCTCTCTCTCTCTCTCTCTCTACTCTCTCTCTAAACTTTCCTTATTACTCCTGATACATTACTAAAGTTTTGGAGGGGGAGCCACCACCCAAAACTCCAGCGTGGGTCCCATTTTGCAGCTTTGGGAATGTAGCTTAGGTTCGGGATCTTTTGACCAGGATATTACTGCACAAGTCTCCATTTGAAGAACCTGTTATGGAATAGCAGTATACTTACTAGTGAAACACTACGTAAAATTTGGTGCCGTCTATGAGGAGACCCAACAATGACTCACTATCACTCATGAAATGTAGCAGGAGACAGAAGTTTTGAGGTTCGAGTAGAGGATATGGTGGATGATGAAAGGCCACCGCAAGGAACGGATAAGCATTCGACTATTGTCAATCTTCCTGGACGAAGCCAAGAGCCTGTCATTCAGGAGTACCTTGAGCCTTCTGCGACTACTGCACATCTAGAAAACGTCTTGAATGATTTTCAAACTAAGATGGTTATGGTCGTTCAGGAGCAGATACAAATCAACATGTTTTTTCAAGTAGACCAAGATCTAGCTGTTGTCAACCCTCTTAAGGGGCATTCTCATGAGGGTCGTCTAGGTCCAAGTCGGCATGCTCGTCTAGAACTGTGTAAGATGCTCACTAAAGGAAAGCAACTAGAAGATAGTGAGCAGCGAAGGAAGATGGGCTGGAGGCTGGTATTCAGAACTCAAGATAACGTTCATCGAAGCGGGTATAGGATGGAAACGGATGCATTAGAGTATCTAGAGGCAAAAAAAGGCTGCAGCTTTGCAGCGTTCGGCCACAGGATCCACCCCATATATAAGGGATCCTACGTTGAGGCTATCGTCTAAGACTGAGTGAAGAAGTTTGGGACCCTCTGTTGTTCAGCCAAGGCAGGAAAAGACAATCTAGGGATCGCAAACACTTCCTCTAATCCAGTACTAAAGGAATATCATAGGGAGCACATACCCACTCAAGGACAACCGAGAGCTATACAGATTAAATGGCCGACTCCATTCTTGGCCGGAATCATGGAGGCACCCCCTTTCCCAAAGTTAATGTAACAACCCGAGTTCTCTCGACCAGCTTACAAAGAATTAAGCAAAAGGAAACAGACTCTAATTGAGATAACCCGGACTGTTACCATCACACTCATCGAACTACATCAAAGAGTGTGGAACTCAATTCCCAATTCTATTCAAGTTTTGGAGGGGGAGCCACCACCCAAAAATCCAGCGTGGGTCTCTTTTTACAGGTTCGGGAACGAAGCTCAGGTTCAGGATCTTTTGACCAGGATATTACTGCACAAGTGACTATTTGAATAAACTGTTATAGAATAACAGTATACTTAGTAGTAAAACACTACGTAACAATTGCGCCGTCTCTGGGGAGACCAAACAATAACTGACTATCACTCATCCAATGTAGCAAGAAACAGAAGTTTTTAGATTCGAGTAGAGGATACAATGGATGATGAAAGGCCATCACGAGAAAGAGATAACCTCCGACTAATGTCAATCTTCCTGGACGAAGCTGAGAGCCTGCCATTCAGGAAACCAATATCGATATTCATATACAAATAAGAAAATAAGTTCCTTATCGGGAAAATAACTTACCATGGTATGCTTCCTTTTTAGGAAACAAACATCGATATTCATATTCAAATATTGAATAAACATTCATTACTTATTTGATAACTTTATTTTAACCATTATCAAAACAACTTTCACAATTGGAGATAACTCTCTTTTATCTAGGGGGAAAGAGAACGCAGCATAGGAGAGAAAGCTTAAACTCCGACAGTGGGGGTCGTGACCTAACCATTTTTAGGTTAGTTTATAACTTTGTACAACTTTTTTAATAGTGCAACTATTTCTAACGTTCTTAGTATTATTACCAATACTTACATAATGCAACCCCGTAAGTTAAGTAAACTAACATGATTACTGGAGTCTTAGAGTCTAGTTAAATAGTACTCGACTAATCAGCATAACCATTAAAACTTATAAATCACTTTCCTCTTAACCTATAACTCAATAGTGAGGTTCAATGACAACTATACTTTGACAACGTCGGTATTACTTCAAAAGTGTTAACTTTCTGCCACTATTAGAGCAAAATAAGTTTACATTACTGTATGAATAAAAACTAGTACCGCAAGTGCACGGTGTACGATATAAGCACAACTAGCAAATACGGGTCGAACACAAAAGGATATTGTTATTAAATTGTATTACCTACTCAATTATATGAACTTAGAGTCAACCAGTTATTGTTTAGGTTGGTCTTTATCATACTTCATGAGCTCTAATGCTTTAATGAATCTATTGGATGACTTTTAGCATGATAGTATTCTATATCATTTTAAATTACAGTAGACTTAGATAGTGGGATTGGTAGTTTTTGAGCATTTGCTTTATTTTTACCAATCCCACTATCTAAGTCTACTGTAATTTAAAATGATATAGAATACTATCATGCTAAAAGTCATCCAATAGATTCATTAAAGCATTAGAGCTCATGAAGTATGATAAAGACCAACCTAAACTACAATATTCTATAACAAATCGAAGACAATTAATTGATGTGGTGATATTTGCTGCGGTTTTACCTATACGCAACAATATAACACGCAAAAAGAAATAAAAAAATAGAAATTGACAATATTGCTGCGGTTACCGCCCAAAAACGCAGCAATATTGTTCAACGGATAAATTTTGAAAAACATGTGGGGCCCATAACAACTAATATTGCTGTGGTTTCCACGTAGGACCGCAGGAATATATCAAACAATTTTTTTTAATATATTACTGCGGTCCTACGTGGCAACCGCAGCAATATTAGCTGTTACCCAAAAAAAAAGGGGAGGGTTTCACGACATTCTCTTAGTCTATCTCACACTCTCTCAAACTCTCTCAAACTCTCTCACACTCTCTCACACTCTCGACCCTCTCACACACACACTCTCTCTCTCCTCCGGCGAAAGATTCTCTTAGTCGTTCTTCCGGCGACGTCTGCAACAAATTTCCGGCGAAAGATTCTCCTCCTTCGTTTTCCGGCGAGTTTGAATTCCTCCGCTTCTCTCCTGCGTTGCTCCAACGAATTCGATCCTCCGCTTCTATTTCACCGGCGCCACGAATTTCCGGTGCTTCTCCTCCGGCGCTTCTCCTCTGAATTTCCGATGCTTCTCCTTGAATTTCCGGTGCATTCAAGCTATTTCCTCGAATTTGTCATCTTAGGTTAGTTTTTTTTGTAAATTTTTCTTTATTAGTGTTTTAATAAAAATTTTGGCTTAAATTGTAGTTTAAAATGATTAGTATAAAGTATATATATGCTTAGTTATAAGATTTGAGTATTAAAAACTGATTATGTGATAATTTTGCTTTAGTTTTTGTATGCCCTAATATGTTATACAAGATTGTATATGCTTAAGTTATTGTGATGTTTTTGCAATTCTTTGTTTAAAGTGATATGCATGCAATACCTTTATATTGATAGACTCACCAATGGGAGGGGAAGGGAAATCTAAGGAATGGTTTGGTACTTGTTGTTTGATGATAACTTGAAATCGCTTGAATGCGATTATTGTTTGGTGAATACTTGGAATCGCTTGAATGCGATTATTTTTATGTACATCATATTGCCTAGATACCCGTTCAAGACTTACTTATTAGGAGTATGTCTTGAATAGTCTCCGTTTTGGGACTGTTCTTAAACGTCACATCTCACTTAGGTGGTGAATGTGTGTTGATTCTTTGATTCTAAGTGAAATACGGTTAGTCATTTCCCTAATTTGTTCTCCGGGTCCATATAAGATAAACAATTTACTTTATTGTGTACTTGGAGAACTGAAGGGAAATGCTGCCGAAATTTACTTAGAATCAAAGATGATACATGCATTCACTAGTTGGATTAGACGTTTAAGGATGGGTTAGGTTGGAGTGATAAGGATCCAATGGAAGCATGCATTGAATATTAGTTTGTTGTGTTGGAGTTATGTGAATTTTAAATTGATAATAATTTGTATGTATGTGTTGGGGTTTTTAGAAATGGATCGAAGTTGGATGTATGGAATGCGGAATATGTTGGAGTTCGTAGAAGGTGTGAATGAGTTTTGTAAACGTGCTGTAGAACATCAACAACTTACTTGCGAGGCTGAGATTTATTGTCCATGTGTTGATTGCTACAATGTGAATATGATTTCTGATATTAGGACCATAAGGGATCATATTATTCGTCGTGGATTTAGGGCTGAGTATTATATTTGGTTATGGCATGGTGAGAAGGGAAAATATACTCAGAATAGGGTTAATGTTGATGTAGACACTAGTAATTCATTAGGGATTGATATGTCGAATGCCGGGGTTGAGAATGAAGTTGTGATAGAAGGTCATGTTAGGATTGAAGTTGATGATGTAGTAGGTGATGAAAATGACAACGGAGATAATAGTGACACTGAGGATGAAGAGTTTGGTGATCGATTAGGTGAGATGTTGGAAGGGGCTCGTGACCATTTTAATGAGCGGTCACGAGTGTTTGACAGTTTGTCTGAAGCTGCTAGGAAACCCCTTTATCCAGGGTGTACAAAATACACTCCATTGAGTGGGGTTTTAACTCTTTTCAACATAAAAACGAAACATAATTTGACTGATGTAGGCTTCACAGAACTCTTAGAAGCTTTACAAGATATGTTTCCTGAGGGTAATTTGTTACCAAACTCTACCTAATATGCCAAAAAATTAATGTGTCCTTCGGGTTTGGAATATGAGCGGATCGATGCATGTCCGAATGATTGCATGTTGTATCTAAATGAGTATGCGGACCTTTATGAATGCCCGAGGTGTAGCAAGTCCCGCTACAAATTGCCGGATGGGGTTCAGCCCGGACCGGGCAATATTGGTCCTTCTGCAAAAGTGTTGTGGTATCGTCTAGTTGTGCCAAGGTTTAGGAGGCTCTTTTCTATCAAAGAAGATGCACAAAACCTAAGATGGCATGCTGATCGGAGAAAGAAACATGGGATGCTTAGGCATCCAACAGATTCTCCTCAATGGAAAGCTATCGATTCCAGATATAGTGAATTTGGTAAGGAAGCTAGGAACATGATACTTGCATTGTGTACGGACGGAATGAACTGATGCAGGGGCATCTAGCTTGAACAATCAAGGTCTTCTTCTACATGATCAAAAGAAGAACATGGTGAAAGAGGTTCAATTTCTTAGCCTAACTAGCTCGGTTTATTCTAAAACCTTACTTAAGCACCTTGATTAGGCTAATCCTATGCTAATCTCTACTTAAGCAAGATTAACTAATACTAATGACATCTTAAACATCATTATGTATTGGTAATCAAGTTTAGTAAGTGATTAGTAGCCTAATTACATAACTTAAGTTAAGTTAATCATGCTTTAAGAGCTAAGCTAGTTTAGCTTCATTGTAATCCGGTTCTAAGCAAGCTTAGGAAGGTATTTTTGCTGCTTTTGGTTGCCACCTCCAGCTGAATTGAAGTCTTGGGGAAGTGTACTAAGCCATGTGAAGTTCACATGGGTGAAAGAAGCCTTAACAAGTGAAGGGAGGATGCTTCATGCTAAGGAATGCTGCTGCCCAGCTCCCAGCGTCCAGACTAGCTTCCTTTTGAAGCTTTTGGGCAGCAATCATTTGAGCTGAAAATGGTACAAGCTTTTGGGGATTTATAGTTTCATATGTTTACTTTAGTATTCCATTGGTAGTTCTTCTGTTTTGTACTTCCAATAGGGTGGCTAAGCTAGTTTTTAGAAAGTGTGCTGAACAGTTTGTAATTTTTGTTTCATGTATTTTATTAGCTTAGTTGGCGTATCTTGTGGTCCAAATCAGCTGATTTTTGGACACAAGGTAGACATATAAGTTAGCTTTGTATTCCTTTTGGAATTAAGTAATTTGAATGAAAATTGAAGCTTTTATGCTTGAAACACTAAGCTGTGTGCTTATTGTATTTCCGGTCAGTTTCGACCATTATCAAATCTTTGCTTAATTCTTCACTTAACGTTGATTGTGAATGAAACTTAAAGTAGATGCAAGTTAGAAGCTTATTGTTATAACTTGATCTTAGATTGGTGGTATTTGGGTTAGTGAAAGTGGTGGTTGTTCAATCTAATTGAACCGGTTTGATACAAACACTTATGTTCTCTTTCTTTGTTCTTGTTTCTTTCTTTGAATGCTCTTGAATGCTTAATCAATATGTATCATTTGGTATCAGAGCTGTAGGTTGATTAAGAGCATTCTAATTCATCCCTTAAACACATTAAACACACATACAAAACCCAAACACAATCCCCCCCAAAACCGAACCTATTCTAAGCCAAACACACTTCTTTTCTTCTTTCTAGCCTAACTTTCATTGAGGTTGAATCAATCATGAGTGGAGGTGAAGAAAATCAGTTTAGAAGGGTATGAACTTGAGTGAAGCAAGGTTGGTAGGAGTGGAGAATCAAATAGCCACTTTAAGTGAACAAATGGCTAATTTGATGACTGTTGTTAGAGAAGGGTTTAGAGGACCTTTAAGAGAGAAAATGTGGAGGATGAAGGTGTAGCTTATGATAGTAGTGAGGAGGTTCTTTCTGAATCTTCAAGAACTAGGAGAAAACCACAAAAGAAAGATGACTTTAGAGACATAAAGCTAGAAGTTCCAGAGTTTGATGGAAACTTGAATCCGGATTTGTTCTTAGAGTGGGTTTCAAGGTGTGATCGAATCTTTGAACTTAAGGAGTATGATGATGCTAAAGCTTTCAAGATTGCAAGCTAAGCTAAAGGGGTATGCATCCCTTTGGTGGGAGAATGTAGTTTTAGCTAGGAATAGAAAACAAAAGCCTAAACTTAAGAGTTGGAGTAAGCTTAAAAAGAAAATGAGGGAGAAGTTTTTACCATCTACTTACACCCTTGATTTGTATAACAAACTTGCTGAATTAACACAAGATTATAAAGGGGTAGAAACATTACATCCATGAGTTTGAAAAGTTGTTAATGAAATTGATGTACAAGAGAGAGAGGAGCAAACAATGTCTAGATTTCTAGGAGGTTAGAAAAAGACATTAAGAGGAAGGTGGAGTTACATCTTATTCTACCTTAGATGAAATCTTTAAGTTAGCTCTTAAAGTTGAAAAACACATTAAGGAGAAGAAGAAGAAACCTTTTGTGAAAGGAACTACCTATCCTCACACCATACACATCTCCTTACACTCCTAAAGGTGATGGTTCGAAAGAGGTTGATAAAGGGAAGAAAGTAGTGGATGAAACCTCAAAAAAATCTGATGTAAGTGCTTTAAGTGTCATGGTTATGGTCATTATCAAGCTCAATGTCCTAATAAAAAGTAATGACTTTAATTGACATTAAAAAATTGAAGAATCACTTGAACATAAGGAGACCAATGAAGAGGAGCTTGAAGAGGAGGCCGAATGTGAAGATTTTGGAGGTTGGAGAGGTGACTCAAGGTGATCATTTAAGCCTTGTTTTAAGAAGAGTTCTTCATGCCAAAGAAGCTGAATTGGTTCCTTCTCAAAGGGATCAAATCTTTCAAACAAAATGCTTGATTGGAGGGAAGATATGTTCGATGATCATTGATGGAGGAGCTGCACTAATGTCCTCATCTTCTATGGTGGACAAGCTCAATCATGCTACTTTCTCACATCCAAAACCATATAAGCTTCATTGGCTTAATGATGGCAATTGTGTGGAGGTAACAAAACAAGCTTTAATTAGCTTTTCTTATAAAGATGAAGTTTTATGTGATGTATTACCTATGGATGCATGTCATGTACTCTTAGGTAGACCTTGGCAATCTGATAAAGAAGCCTTACATAATGGTAGGACTAATACATACACTTTCATGCATAATAAGTAAAAAATTGTGCTTAGTCCTAGTCCATGGCCGAACTTTAAAACCAAAAACAACACCACCTAAAACACAAAACAAAAAAACCTTAATCCTTTCTAAACCACAACTTGACAAAGCTGTAGAAAAGGGGAAGGTTGTATGTGTATGGATGAAAATGATGAGAATTTTGATGAAGTGCACGAAATGGTTAAGCCTTTAGTGAAGGATTTGGTGATGTCTTTCCTATTGATCTTCCATGTGGTTTGACAATGTCTATACTTTCATGAGACTTATGCACGAGGTACTCAGGCTCTTCATTGGTATCTTTGTTGTTGTTTATTTTGGTGATATTCTTGTGTATAGTCAAAGTGAACAGGAACATCTAGTGTGGTTACATCTAAGGAAGAAAAGATTTCCTACAAGGAAGAAGAACAAGCTAATGCCACGAAGTGATGGTCCTTTCAAAGTGCTGAACATCTGCGTACATTCAATGTTGGTGATTTAGCTCCATACCTTGCTGAAGATTTTGAATTACAAGAAGAC